>NW_006400142.1:1376927-1384708 GCF_000299155.1 Elephantulus edwardii
TATATATATAAAATTGTTGTTGCTCTTCGGTTCTGTTGCACCAAGTACAACTCATAACAACTATACACACACCCACACACGCATACACACAACACATATATACACACACATAACATATATGCATATAAATACATACACACACAACTCTCTCTCTCTCTCTCCACACACACATAGTGGTCTAGTGGTAAAAGGCTGTGCTCCACGGGAGAAGGATGGACAATATTTTCCTGTATGATTAATTACCTCTGAAAATCTGCTGGAGGGTCAGCTCCTATGTGAAATTACTATTACACATTGTACACACAACTACATATTTACATGTGCACAAATGCACATGCATAAACACACAAATATAGGCATGGATTCATATAATTTAACTCTATTTATAGATTTCGACACACCTAGATCAAAGAAAATTAAAAACCAATTGCAGTCTTTCTAAGAAACAAAAAACATCACTAATAAATCAATTGCCAGCTGGTTGTGCAGAAGCAAGATGCTGTATTTTTGAGTGAGAAATTATCTTTTAAAACGCAGAGGCACATAAGAATGCAGAAACGTACTTATTTATTCATTATGGTAATAGCTTCATGAGTTTGATAAACAAATATACAGGCATATTGTTAATGGCAGCTTTAAGGATTTTTTTTTTGGTGGGGGGAGGTTTTTTCCTTAGGAAAAAATCCATTTTCAGCTGATAAAGCGTGTTTATGACCTAGAAATGACACTGCCACAGGTGATTAAGACTTACAAGGAAGACCAGCTCGTGCCTGTAATTTGAAACTTGCTTAAGCATCAGATACCTTTTATGTGTGTAGAATAGCCAGGAAGGTAATTGCTTCTACTTATAGCAAAAGCAAGTTCAGCAGTTTGGGGTGATTTTTTTCCTCCTTTCTCTATCTGATGTGCATTTTATTTCTACTCAGATGAGACAAATGGGGGTGGAGGAGAAGAAAGAGAAAGAAAAACGAGATTCGACTCAGCATCTATGTCCAGATTCATTGTTATTATTGTGAACAGAATACGAAGATTTTCCAAACTCTTTTTCCCAAGCAATCTTGATAGTTTAAATGATGTAAAACAGGCATTTCTCTAAAATATGTGGAAAAACAAGTATACCAAAATATTAATATTCTAAGGAAGACCTTTCATGGAATAAATAGAGGTGTTTACAAGGACACATGGCACTTTCTGTTGAGATTTAAGCAAAATTTGAGGAAATCTTTAATTGTGTCATTATTTTTTTTTTCAATTGAGCACTCTTAGACCATGTCCCTAGAATGCATACTTTAATTATTACGGGAGAAAGTATTGTTCTAACAGCGCCGATGTACTTATTTATGCACATACAGTGAAGGACAAGACTCAAGGTTCTTCTGTATTTCCCCAGGCTCTGGCTTAATTTTGGAAGTCATTAATTTCTTTAGGCCACTCGAGTATTAGAGTCAGTTGAAGATTATCTAAAAACACACGGCTAATCTCTAATAATGAATAAGTAAAAGATTATTTGACTTTGGATTTTGAATTTGAGATTCACATTCCAATAGAAGCATGCAGAGGAGCTCTGGGGGGGAGCAATCCTGCGCTGATGTGACTTGCTTTCCTGATTTAGCTCTCCACTCAGCAGTGGGAAGCATGTTCTGATGACAGAGAGCGGAAGCAATAGGCCGTGTGTAAAAATGTTAGCAGGGGTAAGTTTTATTCCACGTCCTTACTGCCTGATGAGTGCCACTTTCCTGCTCATTCTGACGCGGATGAAGACTGTGGGTGGACAATGACAATTTCACCTCCTGCAGGAAGTATAATCTTCCCTCTTTCCTTTTTCTGCATCCCTCAGTCGGAAGACAGCCAGCTACCAGAGAAATATTTAAAAGAACTTTAAATTCTGGGAATTATAGAAGAAGAAATAGTATTCAAACCTATGTCTTTTGCTGATAAGCCACCAATGTGTTAGGAAAAGATCGGTTTTCATTCTGAAAATATGAAAAAGGATTAGAAAAAGAAGATGAATATGTCTTCCTCTCACCAAAATGGAAGGAATTTTAACAGTTGATGTCTTTTAATTGTTTCTACATCCATGTTTGTCTTAGACATTTATTATTTGCTATCCAAGAGCTTATTGTTAGTGTACATTTGTTGTTGTTATGTGCTGTTGAGTAGCTTGCAACTCATAACGACCATACGTACAACAGCCCTAAACTCTGCTCTGTCCTGTGCCGATCCACTGTCTCTGACACACCCATCCTTATTAACCCAGTCACTGAATCAATCCACCACATAGAGGACCTTCCCCTCCTGCGCTGTCCCTCCAACCTCCCAAGTATGATGTCCTTCTCCAAGGACTGGTCTCTCCTTACAACATGTCAAAAGTATGTTAGATGGAGCCTCAGAATCCTTGCCTCCAAGGAGCCACCCAATTTAACCCTTTCCAGGATGAATCTGTTTGTTTTCCTAACAGTCCATGGTACTCTCAATACTCTTCTCCAGCACCACAGCTCAAAGGCATCAATTCTCCTCCTATCATCCCTGGTCATTATCCAACTCTCTGATGCATAGCAAGTGATTGCAAAGACCATGGCCTGTATCAGACACACCTTAGTCTCCAAAGAGACACCATTGCTCTTCAGTACTTAGTGTACATTTAGAATAATAAACAAAATTATATAATAATTGTTGTTGTTGTTGTTATGTGCCGTCGAGTTGTCTGCGACTCAGAGTGACCCTATGTACAATAGTCCTAAACTCTGCCCTATCCTATGCCAATCTCACCATATCCGACACAGCTATACCCATTACTCCAGTCACTAAATCAATCCATCTCATCAAGGGTCTTCCTCTCCTGCACTGTCCCTCAACCATCCCAAGCATGATGTCCCTCTCCAAGGACTTGCCCCTCCTTACAGCATGTCCAAAATATGTGAGACTGAAGCTTCAGAATCCTTGCCTCCAAGGAACAGCCTGACTTCATCCTCTCCAGGACAAACCTGTTTGTTTTCCTAGCAGTCCACGGTATTTTCAATACTTTTCTCCAACACCACAGCTGAAAGGCATCAATTATCCTCCTATCATCCCTAGTCATTGTCCAGCTCTCTGATGCATAGCAAGTGATTGCAAAGACCACGGAATGTATTAGGCACACCTTAGTCTCCAGAGTGGCATCTTTGCACTTCATCTCTTTAGAGAGGTCTCTAGCAAGCAAACATTCCCATCACAATATGTCTTTTAATTTACTGGCTGCTGGTACCAAGAGTGTTGTCTTTGGATCCAAGCAATCCAAAATTGTGAACAATCTTAATCTCGTCACCATCCATCATGATGTCTCCAATCTGCCCAGTGATGAGAATCTTTGTTTTCATGATATTGAGTCTCAATCCATACTGAAGACTGCAGTTCCTGACCTTCCACAGCAAGTGCTTTAGGTCCTCTTCAGTCTCAGCAAGCAGAGCTGTGTCATCTGCATAACACAGATGGTTGATGATTCTTCCTCCAATCCTGATGCCACATTTCTCCTCATAAAGCCCAGCTCTCTCATAACCTGTTCTGCATAAATATTGAAAAAATATATAATAATAGTGTATAATTAATAATAAATATTGTTGTTGTGTACTACCAAATTGGAACCAACCCATAGCAGACCCTCTGTCGGGTTTTCAGAGCAGTTAATCACAAGGGAAGAGATTGCCCATCCTTCTCCCACAGAGAATCTGGTGGCTTCGAACCACGTGCCTTTGGGATTGCAGCGCAGTTTCTTGCCACTAGTCAACCAGATATAAATTTAAAAAAAGAAAAAGCCCTTTTATTCAAATCTCATCTACAGGGACCCTTTGTGAGAATATTCAATGGATATCAGTTTTTACTTGGACAGACTTTTTGTGCATGAAACCTGTAGGGACATTTAACTATATGTGCCACTCAGGGACTACGAAATAAAGAACTGTCTTGAGTCTTCATTGCAGAAGAGTAGGAATCAACCAATAGCTGATCTTCCAGTGAGTTTTCAGAAACTATAAAGCTCACAGGTGGAGACTGACCATCTTTCTGCCTATTGGACTATCAGGTAGGTATGAAGCACTTTTCTTTGAAGCTAGCAGCTCAACTCCTTACATACTAGGCCACCAGATTCTATGAACATTGCCTGAAAAGGAAATATTGATACTACACAAACACATGTACATTATCTGAAGAGAGCTTTGGTGACCTAGTAGTAAAATACTGCAATACCATTGTAAAGGCATATGATTCACAGCTATCAGTTTTTCTTGGATTGAAAGATAGGCAATTAACTATCATTACACTGACTGCCTCTTAAACGCTTCTATAATTCAGTTATGAGTCAGCTAAGATTTAACAGCGCATAGCAACAAAAACAGCTCATGGTTCAAACCCACAGGTGTGCTACAAGAGAAGGATGGGTAATCTCCGCCAGTGTGATTTACTACCTCTGAAAACCCAGTAGAGGGGGGATCTGCTATGGGTCGTTTCAGACTCAATGGTACAAAACAACAATATATGTAGGTAGATAGATAGATGATAGATGATAGATAGATAGAGTAGATAGATAGATACATAGATAGATAGATAGATAGATAGATAGATAGATAGATAGATAGACAGATAGACTATTATTTATAAAATCATCCCATCATTATGAAGTCCAAATCAATTCATATCTGGCCCTCAAGAGGATTTTCAGAGATTATATACAAAATTCTCCATCTTTTTTTGGTGGAGAAGCAGGTGATTGGCAACATAGTTCCTTATCCATCTGGCCACCAGACATCCTTGGCCTCTTTCCAAGACTGATTTGCTTGGGTTTTGGCAGTCTTTGCTAACACCACAATCCAAAAATCATGCAATTTCTTTTGGGCTGCCTTATTCATTTTAAAACTTTCACATGGATGGGAAAACAATTGGAACAATGCAGGCTTGGACCATTCACATCTTACTCTTCTAAGCAACATTCTTGCTATTTAGCATTTTAGAGATATCCAGTGCAATGTGTTGTTTTATTTCTTGATTACTACTTCCATGAGCAAAGCCAGTATGCTGAACAAATGATTTGAGAAACTGGACTCTATAAAGAGGAATGTAGAAACAGGATCAGAGAAAGATTTATTGGCAACCTCCATTATGCAAATGGCAGACCAAAAACGTGGATTTGCATTGGGTGAAATCCTTGCCTCCCTCACTCTACAGCTCACTTCTCTAATAAATCCCATTCTTAGTACCACAACTGTCAGTGTGTAAATCAACAAAGAATAAACTAACATCTCGGTGCTGCTTCAACTCCAGATGCACCTTGGGACTGTGCTGCAGCTCTTTTAGTTGCTTTCTGCTCTGGGGACTGAGGGGCTATGCTATTATTACTCCCTATGGCCTTTTCAGAGACAAGCTTAAGGCCCTGTGCCATCACATAATATTCTCTGCTCTTTAGAAATTCATGTTGTTGTTGTTGTTGTTAAGTGCCGTTGAGTCTTAGGTGACTCATAGTGACCCTATGAACAGACCTGAACACTCGAATAATTTTCACCTTTTCTCCAGGTTCATAGGGTTTCCAGAGGCAAGCTTGTTTTGATCAGGGAGCTCCACCAAACACTGTCCGCCATGGGTAACCATTATCACATTTGACACATCAGTGTCACAGTGTTCAGCTTCACAGCAACCATGAGTTCCCTCTGTAAAGCAAGTGGACAGACCAGGGCTATACGACCTAGAAGAATGTTTGATGCCTGCAGGTGTGGCCAAGCATTTCAGTATTTTACAATTCTGGCACACTCAAACACTGGCAGACTCTGAGCCAGGGACCCCCAGCTTATGTGGCAAGTCCCCTCTGCTGATACCCACGTGGGATGAAAAGAAAGCCATAAAAGCCCCGATGTGAGAGGCCATCCTAAGGTCCAGCTTGAACCGAGATTCGTTAAAAATTTATACATTGTGTTTTATAAACTAAAATACCATTGAACACTGCTCACCATTACCCTATCTTTCCAGGACCCTGCTGGATGTTTTCCATTTTTTTTACACCTTCCTTCTACTAATCAAATTGTGTAGCCTTGTGATTTCTCACCGTCACTCATCTTGTCCCATTCCTTCCCCTCCTTGAGCCCCCATACATAGATGTTTTAATAGTTATTCTTCTATTTCTACAATGATACTAAACAGTATTTGTCTTTGTGAGACCGAGTTAGTTCACTCAACTCAGTCTATCTCAAGTTATAAAGTCCTTTTTGAAATCATATCTCCTGAATGATTCCATCATGTGAATGTACCACAATTCCTCAATTCATTCAATTGTGGTTGCACTTTTAGGCTGTTCCCATATACTTATGATTGTGAAGTAACATTACATGTTGGGCTATATGAGGAGAAATGTGGCATCAGAATTGGAGGAAGACTCATCAACATTCTGTGTTTTGAGAATTACACAATCCTGCTTGCCGAAACTGAGGGTGACCTGAAACCTTCAATATGGATTGAAGTTCAACATCAACAAAACAAAGATTCTCACCTCTGGGCCAGCAGACAACATCATGATAGATGATGAAGAGATTGAGACTATTAACAGCTTTAGTTTGCTTGGCTCCACAGTCAACAATCTTGGTACCATCAGCCAGGAATTTAGAAGAGAAATTACTTTGAGAAAGCCTACTGTCAGCTCTTCAAAGTACTGAAGAGCAATGATGTCAGTATAGAGACTAAGGTGTGTCTGATCCAGGCAATGGTCTTCACAATTACTTGCTATGCATCAGAAAGATCAACAACAACTAGGAATAATGGAAGGAGAATTGATCCCTTTGAGCTGTGGTGATGGAGAAGAGTATTTAATATAACATGGACTTATAGAAGAACAAATAGGTTCGTCCTGGTGAGGGTGAAACCAGGCTGCTCCTCGGAGGAAAGGATTCCAAACCTTCATCTGACATAGTTTGGACATGTTGCAAAGAGGAACCAGTCCTTAGAGAGAGACATCATGTTTGGAAAGGTGGAGGGACAGCACAGGAGAGGGAGGCTCTCAAAGAGATGGATTGATTCGGTGACGGGGGTGATGGGGGTGGGTGTGCCAGGGACAATAAGATTGGCATAGGACAGAGCAGGGTATAGAGGTATTGTGAATAGTGTAACTATGAGTAGCAAGTATCTAGTTGGAACCTAACAACAATGATAAACAGTGTACGGGAGTTCCAATTTCTCCACATCCTCTCCAACATTTATTGATGCTCAATATTCTTCATCAACCCAATAGTTCAAAGGAATCAACTCTTTTTTATCATTCTTAGTTATTGCCTAGCTGTCAGATGTCTATCAAGTGCCTGAAAAGACCATGGCCTTAATCAAGCATACCTTAGTTCTCCAACTGACATAATTTTTGCTCTTAAAAATTTTGAAAGGTCCCTGACTGCAGGTTTTCCTAGTTCAGTATGTCTCCTAACCTTTTGAATGCTGATTCCAAAGGTTGTGCTTGATTATAGATCAAAATAAGATGAAATCATTTACAAGCTCAATCCTTTCTCTGTCCATCTGTTGTGGCCTACTGGTCTAGTGGTGAGGATTTTTGTTTTCTTGTAATTGAGATTTCATCCATATTGAAGGCTGCAGTGTTTAACATTTAGCAACAAGTGATTCAAGTGCTCCTCACTTTCAGCTAGGAGGTTGTGTCATCTGGATAACAAAGGTTATTGATGAATCTTCTTCCAATCCTGATCCCTCATTATTCAGAACACAGGGGACTGACTTTACATGTAGGCACTCTCTGTTGGTATTTGTTTTTTGTTTTTTGGTTG
>NW_006400142.1:1386498-1393768 GCF_000299155.1 Elephantulus edwardii
AAATACTTGAGCACCACACCAAGATAAAGGTAAATAATCCAACTCTGTTGGTATTTGTGAGTCCAATTTTCCTCGAAGATCAATGTGTGCTTTGACATAATTTTTCCTCTAGTCTTTGAAATTTCTTAGGGTAGGGATCCCAAGTGTGAGTGAAAGCAATGTATTCTACTCCTAGATCTTCTTTTTTTGAGGTTAGTTAGATTCTTTCTTCTTTGGTCTTTTCTCTCTATTTTAACATTTTATAAGATAAAAGGAAATATAGACTACATCATGCTTCAATGAAACTCCTCTTATATCAGAACTATTACTTAAGTAAGAAAGCTACCAACCACTCTAATCCTCTTATCAAATAAAAAATTCTTTTATATAGCAAAATAGTACCTACTTAGTCACTTAATCAGAAGAAGGGATAATTATTTGCAACACAGAGAACAATTATATCACAGAATGGAGAACAACCACACAATACTAGGAAACATGACCTAGACAACATGACATATTTATAAAAGACATAATTGCATCTATGAAAACGTACCTTTTGATCACAAGAGGCCATGCCTTTGCAAAAATATTAAAAAAGTCAACACTTTAACTTCATCAAATTTTCTTTAAAGTCTTCAATACTCTTACTGACAAAATTTATTCCTGAGAAAAAACTTCCCTGTCTATATGAATCTTGTATGCAAACTATCTGTTTCCAATGTATGGTGGTGGGGCAGGTCCATGGAAGACATTTCCAGTATAAATCTGAGAAATTAGGAAAAAATAATGGGGAATACAAAAGTACAAAACCCAGTAAAACAATTAGCACTTGCTTTCATGTCTTAAAAACAGCTCTTGATTAATTGAGATTACATAGGAAATGCTCTAATGTACAGATTCTGGTCATGGGCCACATTACCCTGAGTTCTGCATAGTAGATTTTATACTTGGACGTCAGTTTCAACTTGTGATGCCCATAGAAACAACATGTTTTGTCTGTCTTCATTTCTGCAAGAACATGTGAGTGGCAACCACACCACCTTAGCCCCAGTTGATCCTATTATTCTGTTGCTTAAACATAGACAACCATCTTCCCCTGCTTTTGGTAGTGTATCTGCACTCAATTCCATGGATATTCCTACACTCAAAAATGTAAAAATCAGTCTTTTTACTTCTAAGAGGATACAACATCACCCTTTGAAACCACAAAAGGAGCAGTTTCAACTTTTGAGATCCTAGTGGTGATGGCAACTCAGCTTCGTGTGTTTCATGTATCTTCAGCTTACACTTCTCAGTCCCTTGATCTCTAGATTTCTTGTCTTCTCAGTGTCTCATCACCTTGGACATGTTTAGAAACCTGGCCTCTGTCTTATGGAAGCAAATGCTGCAAGTTACACCAATTAGTGCCTAGAGGAAGCTTACTTCAGATAGAAGCCTCCTGTTTAAGATACTCAGTTCTCTTGCTCTGTAGATTGTTTTTGGCTGGACATTTGGCTCTGCTGCTGCTGTCTCTACTTCCATTTTTATTGCCTCTGATTTTTCTAGTGTCGTAGCCCTCTCACTCCCTTCCTGGGTTTTTTTGTTTGTTTGTTTTGGGTTTTTTTTTTCCAGAATTGTTTTTGACCTCAATTGTTTTTTGTTCTAGTTGTTATGTGCCACCAAGTCATCTGAGGCTCATAGCAACCCTATAAACAATAGCTCTAAACCCTGTCCTATTCTAAGCCAGTTTAACTGTCTCCAATCCACCTATCACCATTGCTCCAATTACTGCACCAATCCTTCTCATTCAGGGTATTTATTTCCTGGGCTGTCCCTCCACCCTTCTGAGCATAATGTCCCTCTCTAAGACTCTCCCTCCTTGCCACGTGCCCAAAATATGTGAGACTGAGCTTCAAAACCCTTTCCTCCAAGGAGAAACTTTATTTCACCCTCTCTAATACAGACATGTTTGTTCCTTTGGAGTTCACAGTGTTCAAGACTTTTCTCCAGGACCACAACTCAAAGGCATCTTTTTTTATTTCTGTCATCCTTAGTCATTATCAAGCTCTCTGGTGTGTTGCAAATAATTGTAAAGACCATGGCCTAAACCAGGCTCAACTTAGTGTCCAGACTGACATCATTGTCCTTTAGCACTTTGGAAAGGTCTCTAAGAGCAGATTCCTCTAATTCAATTCCTTTTTTAACTTCCTGACTGCTAGTACTAAGAGTATAGATTGTGGAACCAAGCAAACTGAAGTGGGTAACAATATCAATCTTTTCTTAATCTCCTAAAAACAGCCAATCAGCTTAAATCTATATTGGACTCTACAGTCTTTAACCTTCTGCAGCAAACACTTCAGGTCGTCTTTAGCTTGGGCAAGCAATGTTGTGTTATCTTTATAACACAGATTATTCATGAGTTATTCTCAAATCCTGATGCCATATTCGACTTCATAAAGCCCTTCCTCCCAAATGATCTGTTCCTCATATATATTGAAAAGGTGTGGAGACAAGGTTCATCACTGATGCAATCCTTTCTCAATTTTGCAGCATGCAGTGTTTCCTTGCTTTGTTCTGAAGACTGTTTCCTGGTCTAGTATAGGTTTTGTATAAGCACAATCAAGTGTTCTGGGATTCCTATTCTTCTCAAGTTTAGCCACAATTTGTTGCAATTTACGCAGTCAAATGAATGCCTTTGATGTCAATGACTCACAAATAGACACTCCTTTAGTACTTTTTGCTTTCACTCAAGATCCATCTCACATTTTAACTCCAGCACTCGAATAATAGTTGTAACAAGACAATCTATGTTTTCACTATTGTTTTTGTTGTTATTTGATGTCAAGTAGAGTACAACACATTGTTACTCTATGAACAACCTATCAGAACACTGTCCTACCTGTGAAATCTTCACAATCTCTGACATAGTCAAGTATATTTCCATAGTTACCAAGTGAACCCATCTGCTCAAGGGCCTTTCTTGGTTTCACCGCCTCTCCACCTTCCCAAGGATGAAGTCCTATTCCAAGGATTAACCTCTCCTAGCAACATACCCAAAATATGTGACATGAGGATCAATATATTTACCTCCAACAAGCACTCTGAGTGTACCTACTTCATTACATGTCTGTTTATTTTTTTTGGCAGACAGTGGGGTTTCAACACTTCTCCCTAACACCAGGTTTCAAAGACATCAGTTCTTCTCTCTTACTTAGTCTTAGTCCGTCTCTCGGTTGTCAATAACATCACATGCTGAAAACTATGCTGAAGAGAACTGCTGAGAAAAATCAAGCCTTGAGTTTCAATACTTAAGGATATTATGGGCAGAAGATTGAATAATCTAGGAAGTATCAAAAGAAGATGGAAGGAGCTCAAAGTCATTGTAGCAAAAAGAATTGGCTGCCACAGAGAATTTAATGAAACAACAGATGATCAAAAGATAATGATGATGAAGGAAGAAGTTCAAGTTGCTATAAAGGAACTGGCAAAAACATAAAATCCTAGGAATTAATGGAGTACCAATTGATACATTTCAATGAACAAATACAGCCCTAAAAGTTTAGTTGATCAAGATAGCCAAGAAATCTAGATGACAACTATCTGGCCAATTACGTGGAATATATCCACATTTATTCCAATTTAAAAAAAAATGAAAAGGAAAGAAAAGAAAAAAAAGGTAAAAAATAAATCATTATCTAACAAAGTATGGAATTTATTGATAAATAACACTAACATCACTAGTGAGCAAATTACTGCTGAACATTATCCAAAAATTAACTGGAATAGAACATCAGCAGAAAATTTCCAGAAATGTAAGCTGGGTTTAGACGATGTCGTGGCACTAGAGTCATCATGGCTAATGTCTTATCGATCTTGGCTGAAAGCTAACAGTACCAGATTAATGTCCACCTGTGCTTCATTTACTATGCAAAGGCATTAGACTGTGGGAATCACAGTAAATTTTGGCTACACTTGAGAAAACTGAGAATCCCAGGACTTTTGATTGTGCTCATGTAAAGCCTATACTTAGGCCAAGAAGCAGTTTTCAGAATAGAGCAAGGAAACACTACATGTTTCACAACCAGGAAAGAAAAGCTGCAGTGATGAATCTTGTCTCCATACCTTTTCAATCTATATAAGAAATAGATTACTTGAGAAACTGGACTTTATGAGGAAGAATGTGGCATCAGGATTAGGAAATACCCATCAACAACCTACATGATGTAGATGACAAACCTTGTTGCTGTAACTGAAGAAGACCTGAGGTGTTTGCTATAGGAGCCCAAGAACTGTGGGCTTCAATATGTATTGAAGCTCAACATCAAGAAAACAAATATTCTCATCACTGAACCAATTAGAAGAACAATGATAGGTGAAGAAGAGATTGAGATTTTTCACAACTTCAGCTTGCTTGGTTCTGCAATCAACACTCTTTGTACCAGCAGTTAGGAAATAAAAAGATGAATTGCATTAGGAAAATCTGCTGTCAAGGACCTCTCCAGAATACTAAAGCGCAATAATATCATCTAGAGACTTAGGTGCACATGATTCAGGCCATGATTTTTGCAATTACTTGCTTTGTGTCAAAGCGCTGAACAGTGACTAAGAATTAAAGGAAAGTAATCAATGACTTTAAGTTGTGGTTATGGAGAAAAATATTGAGCATACCATGGACTGCCATGAGAACAAACAGGTCTGTCCTAGAAAGAGTGAAATCAAGTTGCTCCTTGGAGGCAAGGATGTTCAAGCTATGTCTCATGCATTTTGGACATGTAGCCAGGATGGACCAGTCCTTGGAAAAAGACATCATATTTGGAAGGGTGGAAAGATAAAACAGGAGAGGATGAACCTGGATCAGTTAGATTGACATTACTGGGCAATGGTTGTAGGTGTTTCAGAGAGAGTGAGACTGGCCCCCGATAGGGCAGGGTTCAGAGCTATTGTTTATAGGGTCGGTATGAGTAGCAGACAACTCACTGGCACATAGTAACAAGAGCAGAACAGTGTATTGACCGGGAACTTGTAAGGATTAAAGATGGATTCGTTAGAGGGTGTAGAGTAATGGATATAATTGTTGATGTTTGATGGATTTTGTTTGAAAGCAGAAAATATAGGAAATTTTATATATATACACACACACACACACACACACACACACACATATATATATATAAACACTTGACTATGGGGATCATGACATATTATTGTTGATGTTAAATATAATAAGAATCCCAGGACCCTTAGTTATGTTCATGTGAAACATATAAATAAATCAAGAAACTGTAGTGCAGACAGACTAACAGAACACTGCATTGTCTAAAATCAGGAAAGGCGTTTTTAGGGTTCAGATCTATTTTTCATAGTGTAACTGTGAACTGCAGCAACTCAATTACAGGTACGAACAACATAAAAATATTGTGGCCTCTACTCTTTACCAGAGTCATTCTTTTTATCCCTTTTCTTTTTGCCAGTATTCTTTATATACTCATTGTCTATTAGGATATTACCATATTTTGTTGATCATAAAACACATCTTGTTTATATTTGTCATCTCTAGAATTTATGTTCCGTTAGATTAATTGATATACGCTTCTTTGTTTCTTAATAACATATAAAATACTAGTTGAATTAAAAATTAGTGGAATCTTAGATTTTAAGCAACAGTATATGCATGAGTATGTATTTAACAAATAATTGTTGTATATGTGATTGTGTGTGTGCAGCAGAGTGAACTTCGGCTAAAGACTATCACGCAGATTAATAATAGCAGCATCTACTTTTTTAAATAGACCTCTATTTTCATTTTCCCACTAGATTAGAATAGTAGGAATCCAAATACTGATGTGATAATAGTTGTTTTGTCTCCAGAAATTGTTTTCTTTTGTTTGCATTAACTTTCCCCTTTCGAAGAAAGAGTTACTACCATGTGAAGCAGTGAAAATATTCAGGTATGGAATAGAGAACCTAGTCTTGATGCCATGAGTGATTTTTTTTATTCAAATATAAGTGAATACTAAATATTTGAGTATAATTTGCAGGAGGACAAGGATAATGATGAACTGAGAAGAGAATGTTAAGTCTTTAATCATCTCAATATTTAAAGAACAAGAAAAGAATAGCAATCAGAAGTGATACTTACATGGTAGATTGAGAAGCATATCAGCTAGTATAATGGAAACATGAAACTAAGAATTTCTCATGTTTGTCAACCACAGCCTGCATTAAACTGCTTTGATTTTATAGTGCTTTTAATCAGAACTCTGATGTCTATAATTATATTTCAATTTTAAAAGTTAAGCATAAATGTGTCATACAAACTCAGAAATTGTGAATTCAAGAAAACAGAAATATACAAAATAAGTAAAAAGTCATGCATATAGCACTGTCTTCTTAACACTGTAGTTTTTAAATCTAAAATTGACAGGTTAAACAAGGAACATCAGTTTTAAGTTTCTAAAATATGTCATTTTTATGAGGAACAAAGTAACCTCAAAGCACTTTAGAGAAAAATCTTTAATATAGTAAAATTGTTTAAATATGTCATTTATCCATTAAGCTGTCAGACAACACTCTCTTGCACAATGAAATGCCTGCTTTCTGACAGTTGGAGTTGTGTGGGAAGATTCTTCCACAGTGTAGATGAAAATAAATGCCCTGAATATATGGTACAGAGGGCAGTTGAAGTAAACACACCATATGGGATTTATGTAAATAAGGTTCACATTTACATCTCTATGGAAAATAATAGCATATTTTAAGTAATTTATTTGTTAATGAGGAAAAATTAAATTAGCAATAGATAACAGAACTACTATAGGAATTAAAACAATTTAAACTATGAAGAAATGGATATAAATTGATTAATTGCCTCAGTGGGAATATTCTATTTGGAATAAACTTTACAGTATATTTTCACATACAGTAATACATTTTATTAATAAAGCAAATTATTTTTGACAGAAAATATGCATTTTAAAACTGTCACAATTTTGCAAGTGAGTTATGCAAGTAAATATGCTCTGTATTTAAAGCGTTAACTATAGAAACACACTTGACTATTTTATACTGCATACACTTAGGATCAAAGCATCAGTGAAAACCAATAACATTACAATTATCTCAACTGCCCTGACATCAATTCAACTTATTAAATATGAAGTGACAAGTGTCCACTATATGTAATTCAGATTCAGATTTGGAATTTGTAAGGTTTTTTCAAATAGTAAAAAAATCAGAATCATTAAAAGTCATCTAGTAAGATGTGTTCAATAATGTATACTGCACTGAAACAGAGGAGGGAGAAAACTGT
>NW_006400142.1:1394343-1419806 GCF_000299155.1 Elephantulus edwardii
AAAAAAAAGACAAGAAGGGGTGGGGGAATGAGGCCAGTGTCAGAAAAAATCAAGAACATTCCCTCAATGCAAATTAGGTGAAGCAATGGAAGAATAATTAAGCAAAAAAGAATTATTTTCAGATTAGAAAGGCTAGAAAAATTATTATAATGCATGAAAAATATCTGAATTTAGATGACGTAAAAGGGAAAACTATGAACAACACAATAGACATAAATTGGATTGAACTGACTGTGATAAAATGTTAAGCTTCAAAGTGCAATACTGGAGAATTCCATGAATATTAGCAAAATAATTCAGAAAAACATCAAAACCAGATGAAAGACACAAACAAACAACAACAAGAAAAGTGACTGGGTGAAGGTAGGGAGGAGAATGTGCAACAGTGAATAAATGAAAAATCCAACTCTTCTGTAAACTCATAAAATCACAATTTTTTAAAAAGAGAAATAAGAAACAGATGGAAGAAAAACATCAAGTGACTATAAGACAAGTTCCGGCACAATTAACCATTTTATCAGGGAGCATAGGATAAGAATCTCTGGTATTTAAGTTCAAGCTACAGTGATGTAACAACAAAATGTAAGACTCCTGCAGTTGATAGAATCTTAACTGAGTTACATCAATGTTTAATCCTGTAACTCCTTGTTCATCTATAACAATAAATATGGAAGACAGATATTGGAAAATCAACTGGATCTGTCTTCAAATCGATTCAAAGACAGGCAACCAGACTCAATTTGGAAATGCTTGAATAATATCATTAATATCATATGCTAAAAAGTCAGGTGATTATAATTAAAACAAAAATTGCAGCCGTACATTAACTGAGATATTCAGTATGTACATGCTGGATACAGAAAAGTGCGTAGAATTTGAAACAGTATTCCTGTTGTTATGAGAATAGTGACTGAAAGGAAAGGGTAATAATACTGTTTTTTGTTTTGTGCCATTGAGTCAAGTAGGCCTCATTGTGACCTTGTGAATAAGGCCTTCCCTTCCCTATCCTCACAATTTCTTACAAGCTCAAGACCACTGTTATAGTAACTAAGAGCCATCATCTGTGAGAGTCTTGCTTCCTTTCTCTGAGCCACTACCATTCTCAGCATGATTCCTTTTTCTAAGGACTGGCCCATCCCTGCTTCTTACTTATTCAATATATAAGCTGAACAAACAATTTGACATTTTTTCCTTTTTCTCTTTCTCTCACACACATAGACACACACAAGTTTGTGTCTGTGTGTACCTAAATGTAAACATAAAATATCTATTTTACAAACTTTGTGTAACTGTTCAAGAAGTCATTAAACTTGGAAATGAAAATTTGTTATACAGGGTAAAAGTAGTTGATAATCTAAAACAGTCATTTTTTCTCTATGCAGTCTTAATTTTTCTTGTACAGTTATTGAGTTGGTCTATTACTATATTATTTGAATATATACTTTGGACATATCACTAGGAGGTGCTATTCCTTGGAGGGACATGCGTGGGACATGATATTGAGAATGGTGAAGAGTCAGTGAAGGAAAGGAAGACCCTCAACCAGGTGGATTAATAAGGTGACTGCTGCAATGGCCTCTTGTGTATCAGGAAGTGTTAGGATGGTGCAGGACAGGACTAGGTTGAGATATTTTATTCATAGGGTCACTATGAGTTGTATTCAACTCGAGGACACCTAACAATAGTAACATACATACGTATATGTATACGTGGGTAGATATAGAGATGAGAGAGAGAGATACAGAAACAGATACAGAAACAGACACAGATACATAGTTGTTGATTGCCTTCAAGTTGAGTACAATATGTAGGGACCCTATGAACAAAAGGCTTGAAGCCTCTCTACTACTATCAACATTTATCAAAGTTAAATATATAATTTTTACATATATGTTATATAATGCAATATATTATATATGCTATGTTATGTTGTTGTTGTTGTTGTTGTTATGTGCTATCGAGTCACCTACAACTCATAGGACCTTATGTACAACAGCCCTAAACTCTGCTCTGTACCATGCCAATCACACTCCCTCTGACACACCTACCCTGATTACCCCAGTCACTGAATCAATCCAATTCATAGAGGATCTCCCTCGCCTGCACTGTCCCTCCCTCTCCCAAGCTTGATGTCCTTCTCTAAGGACTGGTCCTTCCTTGCTACATGTCCAAAGTATGTCAGACAAAGCTTCAGAATCCTTACCTCCAAGGAGCAACCTGGATTAATCCTTGCAGGATAAATCTGTTTTTCTTAGAAGTCCATGGTACAATCAATACTCTTCTCTAACACCACAGCTCAAAGGCATCAATTCTCCTTCTATCCTCTCTCATCATTGTCCAGCTCTCTGATGCATAGTAAATGATTGCAAAGACCATGGCCTGTATCAGGTACTCTTTAGTCTCCAGACTGACATCGTTGCTATTTAGTACTCTGGAGAGGTCCCTAACAGCAGACTTTCCCATCAAAATACATCTTTTAATTTTCTGGTCGCTGGTGCCAGGAGTGTTGACTGTGGATCCAAGCAAACTATAACTGTTAACAATCTAAATTTCTTCACCATCTATCCTGAAACTGCAGGGCTGCATAGACTGGTGGGTGGAGGGAGGGAGAAAGCACATGGGAAGAATCTGAGAGAGAAAAAAGAAAACCCAACAAAAAACAAGGTCATTATGGGCAAAGTACAATGGTGATTAATTTTATAAAACGTAATATATGAGAATCATTTTATGAAACACAATGTGAATGAAGAATAGTGTGAAACACAATGTGTACGAACTTTGTAAACAAACTAAAAAAAGTAAAACAGAATGTATGATAATGATGGTATGAAACACAATGTAAATGAAAGATTGTTAAGACACAATGAACATGAATGGAACATAATGTAGAGGAACTATGATATGAAAACCAATACAAATATTAAAAAAAGAATAAGGTGCACTTAATTAAAGTCATGTTATTTATAATTGCTTCCTATGAATCTCAAGGCTATAAAATGAATAAGGAAGACCAAACCAAGCATTAAAGTCTTTGAACTGTAGTGTTGGAGAAGAAAAAGTGTTGAATAAGCCAGGGACTGATAAAAGAATAAACAAATGCATCATGGAGGAAGTGCAACCAAGGTGTTCCTTACAGGCAAGATTTTAAAACTTTGTCTTATATATTTGGAGCATGTTTTCAAAAAAATACAAGTCCTTTAAAAAAGACATCATGATAGGAAAAGTAGGGAGTTGGTGAAAGATGGAAAAACCTCAAGGAGGTTGATTGACAGAAAATAATGGTCTTGAATATTATGGAACACACTTTTTCTGATTTTGAAACATGCAGTGTCCCCATGTTCTGAAATACGCAATGATCCGTTGCTCTTCTGGGACAATATTTTCTCTACATAAGTTTCACATGAGCACAACTTAGTGCTTTGGTTTTTAAGTTATTTTTAATGCTAGTCATAATTTTTTTTTATTATCCACACAGTAAAGTGTCTTTGCAAAGACAGTAAGTCACAAGAAAACATCTTTGAGTGAAGATTCATCTGACTTCACTAGTAATATTATTACTGAATTTGGTAATCTGTTCTATTGTCCCTGTTGGCTTTGAATAATCTTCTGCAATATTTTTCTTGCATGCTCTATGAACTACAATTTTAAATAATTTCTGCAGTCTATTGGATCACTGTTTGATTTGTTATTTTTTTTCCTTTTAATGAGGATAAACATTTATCTCTTCCATCAGTTGGGAAGTACTTGTCACCCAAGTTTCTTGGGATGGACTTCTGAGCACATCCTGTGTCCATTTGCAGTCTGAACTGCTAAAATCAGTAGCAAATTGTTAAAAGTAGGACAGAAGTTAATGTCTCAAAAGTTTGATCTGCTGTACCACTCCATGACTTCCAACATCAACTATTCCTCTGTGGTTCATTTCCTCCATACCATCAAATCATTCGGGTTCATATGTTTGCTTGACAGTATCACAGAAACTCACTTCTGTCAGGGAAATGATTCACTAGACTGTGGGAATTGCAGTCCAGTGTTGCAGAGACTGGTGAACAATGGGACAGGATCCTGTATACTAAGTTACAGTGTAGCTGAATACTACATCCCAGAAGATTGAAAGTCCCAAAAAGGTGTGAACATTGAAATTCAATGTGTTTATATTACGGTGGGGCTCATGAACTATTCTGATCTCATCTCCTTAATAACATATTTCAATATGATGTGTTATACAATGTTTAGGAAAACCATTTTGAGTAAAAAACCTTTTATGTCACAGAGTTTTTCATCTGTTGAAACACCTCACTTGGTGTTCCATCAATTTCTAGGACCTAGTTATTTGTCAGTGTCTATAGTCCAGCTTAATATATCCCTTCATTGTCATCAATTCTTGATTGTATTCTACTTCCTGAAATGTTCTGTCTTCTAATTCTTTTTGGTATGGTGACTCTGTCCATTTTCTACCTCTTTTCATGCCTCCTGCATAATTCAATATTTTGCCCAGAAAATCCTTCAATTTTATAATTTGCTACTTGAATTTGCTATTCAGTTCTTTCAGTGCAATAGAAGTACAGCCTTCTTCTATTTTTATTTTCTAACTTTAGTTCTTTGTACGGTTTATTATAATACTGTATTTTACCTTTTTCAGCTTCCATTTGACATCTTTTAAAAATAAGTCATTCTTCTCTTTGTTTAGGGTCTTTCTGTCCCCTCTTTTTCAAATTCAGAGTCTCTTCTTACATATATTTTAAATTTTCCTTCTTATCTTTCTAAAATCACAAAAGAAGTGAATCAGGTATGCATCCTGTCTCCCTAACCTTGCTTGCCAAAACTGAGGGAAATCTGAAGCAATTGCTACAGAAGGTCAAGGACTGCAGTCTTAAATATGGATTGAAGCTCAACATCAAGGAAAAAAAAAGATTCTTATCACTGAGCCAATTTACAACATTATGATAGATGGAGAATAGATTGAGATAGTTAAAAAATTCATCTTGCTTGGTTCCACAATCAACACGGTTTGGTACCAGCTGACAGGAAATGATTCATTTGGTTAGGAAAGGCTGCTGCTAGGATCCTCTCCAGAGTGTTGCTGAGCAAGGATATCAGTGTAGAGAATAAGGTGCACCAGATTCAGAGCATGGTTTCATGTTTACTTGCTATGCATCAAGAAGCTGAACAATGACCAGCAATGACTGAAGAAGAATTGATGTCTTTGAACTGTGCTGTTGGAGAAGAGTTTTGAACATACCATAGACTGCCCAGAGAACAAATAGGTATATCCTGGAGAGGGTGCATCTAAGTTGTTTCCTGGAAGAAAGAATTGTTTTAAAAAATTTATATTTTATTAATTTTAATGAACATTTACAGAAATTTCGGATTTCCATTCATTCATGGTTGCACTATTTTCTCTATCCCCACCCTTCTCCCCCAGTTCGTTCCTCTGGAAGAAAGGTTTTTGTAGCTCCATCTCACGTACTTTGAGCATGTTGCTAGGAGGACCAGTCCTTGGAGAAGGACATGATAGTGGGAAGGGTGGAGGAAAAAATTCAGGAGTTAAATACCTTAGATGAGATGATTGAGACAGTAACTGGGTTAAGAAGGGCAGGTGTTTTAGAGACAGTGATTGACTAAGGATAGATAGGTCACGGTTCAGAGCTGTTGTGCATAGTTCTACTATGAATCAGAGGTAACTCAATGGCACAAAACAACAACCATGGTTGGCTTTTGATTTATTGACAATGTTCTTGCCATCAAAGTCAAATTTAACTGCACACTATCAATGGTCTGAAATTACTATGTGTTCACATTTTCATTGTTGTTGATGTTGTTATGTGCCATCAAGTCATTTGCGACTCATAGTCTTAAACATCTCTGATATACTTGAGCCCAATGGTATTGTCACAACGTCAATGCATCTTGTTGAAAGTCTTTCTCTCTTTCTGATTCTCTATCTTTCCAAACATGATACCTTAATTCAAATACTAACTCCTTGTAGTAACGTGCTCAAGTAATTGAGATAAAACTCCCTCATCCTTGCCTCTGAGGAACGTCCTAGTTGCACTTGCCCCAAAATATTATTTGTTCCTTTGGAATTTATGGGCTATTCAGCCCTCTTCTCCAACATCAAAACTCAAGGACATATGTTGTGATGTATTGTTTTCTGAAGTATATGCTGTAGAATTTATTGAAATGTAAATAAAAGTTTATTTATCAAATACTTATTTCATATGCATTTCATTTCACAATATTGAGTAATATAGTCTCAAAAATCACACTTTTCATTTTCCCTCCTTGCAATTCTCATTTCCATTAATATCTGTTCTCTGTGTATATATCTTCTGTTGATTGTATTTTTGTACACTTCTCTGAGTCCTTAAGATAGAGATTTTTGAAGATAAAATATTAAAGAAATAACAATGAACCATAAAAAAATACATGTATTACCTCCAGGCATAAGGCGAATGAAAATACACATATATCCCATATACACATATATTCTGATAAATACACATATGGGAAAATGTCATTTTTATAAAAATAAGCATTGTTCTTAAGTAATAACTTTTTTGTGGCTGTTGTAAAATATACTATAATTATCCCCTGTCTCATGATAAACTAAGTGATATAAAAAAGAACCCCTTTATGCCTAGAAGGCATAAACTAGAAGTCTGTAAGCTCATGCAAGCAGCTTACTGAGCTTTTATTTTTGGGAGATCGTAAGAGGGTTCAAATCTTTATCTTAGCAGGTAATTACAGATGACTTGTTCTACTTAGTCTCATAAGAATAATTATGTTTCAATGAAAACAAAAGTTAAATGTCAAATTAATAAATGATACAGGATATAATAAGAATTTAAAATTTAAAACAATGTTAAAAAAATCAGAGAAATCTTATTCTTTAAGGTGGCATGTTGGCTGACATAGAAGAATTTCAAGAAACAACATATGATCAAGAGGCAATGGTGATGAAGGAAGAAGTCCGGGATGCTCTGAAGAACGTGGCAAAAAAATAAAGCTCTTGTGCTACAGCCTCTTCTAAACCCAGCTTGTATTTCTGGTTTTCTCCTTAAATGTACTGTCTCAATTATTTCTGGATAATCTTCTGCAGGATTTTGCATGTGTGTGATATGAGTGATATTGTACAATAATTTTCACACTCTGTCAGATCACCTTTCTTTGGAACAGGAACAAGTAAGGATCTCTTCAGTTGCTCAGGTAGATGTCATCCACATTTTTTGGCACAACCCAGTGAGCATGTCCAGCACAGCATCTGTTTGTTGAAATATCACTTGGTATTCCATAAATTCCTGGAGCTTTATGAGGAGGAATGTGACATCAGGATTGGGGAAAGATTCTTCAAAAACTACATTATGCAGATGACACAACCTTGCTTGCTGAAACTGAAGCGAACCTGAAGCATTACCTGCAGAAAGTCAAGGCCTGTAGTATTCAATAAAGATTGAAACTCAACATCAGTAAGAAAGATTCTCATCATTGGTCCAATTTACAACACCATGGTGGCTAGAGAAATGATTGAGGTTGTTATAAATACAGTTTGCTCAGATCCACAATCAATATTCTTGGCACCAGCAGTCAGGAACGCAAAAGACAAATTACATTAAGTAAATCTGCTGTCAAGGACCTATCCAGAGACCTGAAGGGCAACATTATCAGTCGAGAGACCAAGGTGAGCTTGATCCAGGCATTGTCTTCCCAATTACTTGCTAAGAATCAGAGAGCTGGAAAATGACTAAAAATGATGAAGGAAGAATTGATACCTTTGAGTTGTGATGCTAGAGAAGAGGCTTGAACATACCATGGACAGCCAACAAAATAAATAAGTGTGTCTTGGAGAGGGTGAAAGCAAATTTCTCCTTGGAGGCTGGGATTTTGAAGCTCTATCTCACATACTTTGGACATGTATCCAAGAGGGATTGATTTTTGGAGAAGTATATCATGCTTGGGAGAGTAGATGAACAGGACAGGGGAGGAAGACTCCAGATGAAATGGATTGATCCAGTGAGTAGGGCAAAGGGGTACTTGTGTCGGAGTCAGTGAGACTGGCTCAGGACAAGGCAGGCTTCAGAGCTGCTGTACAGAGTAGGGTTGCTCTGAATCATAGCCAACTCAATGGCACATAACAATAACAACAACATCACCTTGGTCCAAGCGGAGACACAACAAGATGCAATTAGAATAATCTTTCATGTCTGGTGAAAACTTTAATTTTTCGTTTTAGTCCATTTTCATGAACTAAATCTCTGGTAGACTGTGGGAGGGTGTCTGTAGGGGGAAGATTTTAGGAGAGTGATATATTGTTAAGTGGCATGAAAAGAAGCGTTGTGAAGACTAGATATATATCTAAACAATGTCTCTCCTAGCTGCTCTATTTATATATCTCTTCATGGACTGAATCCCTGATAGACTGTAGGAGGGTACTGTCTGTAGGGGGCAGATTGTAGGAGCGTGATATGTTGTTAGGGGGCATGAAAAAAAAGCATTATGAAGACTAGATATACATCTAAACACTGCCTCTCTTAGCTTCTCTATTTTTCAAGATGAAAAAAAAATGCAGATTTCTTCTCAATTACCTTTCAAGAACCAATCATATAGGAACATTTAAGACAAATTAGTTATAAAAACATTGAAAATGGGCATTAACGTTGAATCCAACATGATATTAGATTTATAAATAGAACAAATACATCTTTCCTATTGAATTGAACATTACATTTCTATGCTTCTCTCTTTTATGAATTTTCTGTTACTATAGAAACTTCCTGCATGGAGCTCTATCTCTATTTTAATCTTTCAAGCCCTTCTCAGGGTAAAGTGAACAAAATTTTAAAAAATTCAATGGATTTCCCCCCCATTTACGGAATAAAAAAGGATCCATCTATAGTCATGTTTACATATGATCTTAAGTATTTTCAGACAAAAACAATATGGTCAGCCAGCATCCCTGTGGCTTCAATGAGAGTCATAATGTTCTTTCTTTTTCCAGAATTGTTTACAAAATAGAATGTTCAATAATAGCTTAATTGTATTATCTATGACAACACAATGCACAAAGAGCATCTTATAATCAGGTAAGTCTTAGTTTTCATATATTACCTGAACAATATGCTATTCATTTTCTCGGTGAATGACTCTCAATTTCAATTTTCATATGTATAAATAAAAAAATAATAGTCCTATCTCATTGGTTACAGATGCTTTTCTCATATCTTTACAGACTTACTTGTTTTTCCCATGGAAAATTATATAATAAAATTATATGTGGAAAACACAAAACCTCAAAACTTGAAAAAGTCTTCTCAGCTCTGAGAACCCGAATTGAACTTCCTTTTTGTTGTTTGACAGTCCATGGAATGTTCAATACTCTTCTCTAGCATCACAGTCAAAGGCCCCAATTCATCTCTCATCTTTTCTCATTCTCTGATTTTCAAATGCGTAAGATGTAATTGAAAAGAAACTAGCTTGGATCAAGTACACCTTAGTTTTTAAATTAACAAACTTACTCTTTAGCACTTGGAGAGGTCTTTGAGAGTAAATACCACTTATGCAACACATCTTTGATTTCTTGACTGCTGTTTCCATGGATGTTCATTGTGAATCCAAACAAAAATAAATTGTTGATGACTTCAATCTGTTCTTCATCTACCATGTTGCTGACTGCTGGTCCAGTGACGAGCATTCTTGTTTTCCTGTTGATGATTTTAAATCCACCTTGAAAACTATAGTATTTGATCTTCTATGGAAAGTGTTTGAAGACTTCTTTACTTTTAGTGAGCAAGGTTGTGTTATCTGCATAATAAAGAATGTTGGTAAGTTTTCCTCCAATCTTTTGATCTTGATGGTCATCTTAACATAATCTAGATTCTCAAATTATTCTGTCACCATAGAGATTGAATAGGGATGGGGAAATATCACATCCTAGATGCATGTTGTTGTTGTTGTTATGTTCTGTTGAGTCAACTGCAACCCATAGCTACCCTAAGTACAGTAGTTCAGAAGCTTTCCCTGTCCTGAGCAAGTCTCACTGATTCCAGCACACCAATTGACATTGTCCCAGTAACTGTATCAATCCATCTCATCCAGAATCTTCCTGTCTTGTGTTATCTCTCCACCCTTCTGAGCATGATGTCCTTCTCCAAGGTTTGGTCCCTTCTGGTCATGTGTCTAAAGTGTGTGAGACAGAGTTTCTAACTCATAGCCTCCAAAAAGAAACCTGTTTTCTTTTTCTTTTTAATTTATTTATTCATTCTCTCAAAGCATACCTACTTGGTTTTTTGTAAGTTCATGGTATGTTTAAGACTCTTCTCCAGTACCATAACTCAAAGGCATCAATTCTTATTCTGTCATCCTTAGTCATTGTCCAGCTCTTTAATGTATAACAAGTAATTGTGAAGACTAGGTGTGGATTTAGACACACTTTAATGTCAAGATTGACATCGTTGCATTTTAGTACTCTGAAGAGATCTGTAAAAGCAGATTTTACCAATGCAATTTGTCTCTTGATTTCTGACAGCTGGTGCCAAGAAAGCTGTATTTGTTACCAACCTCATTCTCTTCTACGTCTATTATGGTGTTGCCAATTGGCCCGTTGGTAAGAATATTTGTCTTCTTGATATTGAGCTCCAGTTCATATTGAAGACCACAGTCCTTGAACTTTTGCAACAAGCACTTTAGGTCTACCTTCGTTTCAGCAAGTGTGTTTTTATCATCTGCATAATGTAGTTGTTAATGAGCCTTTCTCCAATCCTGATACCGCATTCTTCCTCATGAAGCCCAGCTTCCTGAATGATTTGTTCTGTATATAGATTGAAAATCTGTGGAGACAGGATGCATTCTTGATGCATGTTGTTGTTGTTATGTGCCATCGAGTCACTTGCGACTCATAGCGACCCTACGTAAAACATCCCTAAACTCTGCTCTGTCCTATACCAATAGCACCATCTCTGACACTCCCATCCCAATTATCCCAGTCACTGAATCAATCCACCTCATAGGGGGCCATCCCCTTCTGTGCTGTCCCTCCACCCTACTAAGCATGATGTCCCTCTCCAAGGACCTGTCCCTCCTTGCAACATGTCCACACTATGTTAGATGGAGCCTTAGAATGCTTGCCTCCAAGGAGAAGCCCAGTTTGACCCTTTCCAGGATGAATCTGTTTGTTTTCCTAGCAGTCCATGGTACCCTCAATACTCTTCTCCAGCATCACAGCTCAAAGGTATCAATTCTCCTTCTATCCTCCTTGGTCATTGTCCAACTTTCTGATGCATAACAAGTGATAGAAAAGACCATGGCCTGTATCATACACACCTTAGTCTCCAAAGAGACACCATTGCTCTTCAGTACTTTGGAGAGAGGTCCCTAACAGCAGACTTTCCCATGGCAATACGTCTTCTAATTTCCTGGCTGCTGGTGCTGAGAGTGTTGACTGTGAAGCCAAGCAAACTGAAGCTGTGAACAATCTCAATATCTTCACCATCCATCCTGATGCTACCAATAGGCCGAGTGGTGAGAATCTTTGTCTTCTTGACATTAAGCCTCAATCCATATTGAAGGCTGCAGTCCTTGACCCTTTGCAGCAAGCGCTTCAGGTCCTCCTCAGTTTCAGCAAGCAGGGTTGTATCATCTGCATATCGCAGATTGTTGATAGATCTTCCACCAATCTTGACCCCACATTTCTCCTCATAGAGCTCAGCCTCCCAGATAATCCGTTCTGCATACAAGTTGAAAAGATATGGGGACAGGACACATCTCTGGAGTACGATCTTCCTAATTTTGAGACATGCAGAGTTTCCTTGCTCTGTTCTGATGACTGCTTCTTGGTCCAAGTGTAGGTTTCTCATTAGCATGATCAAGTGTTCTGGGATTCCCATTCTTCTCAGAGTCAGCCACAGTTTGTCATGATCCACACAGTCAAACACCTTTGCATAGTCAATGAAATACAGATAGACATTCTTCTGGTATTCCCTGCTTTCAGCTACAATCCATCTAACATCAGATAAAATATCCCTAGTACCATGACCCCTGCTAAACCCAGCCTGGACTTCTGGTAGTTCTCTACTGATGGGTTGTTCAAGTCATTGTTGGATAATCTTCAGTAGAATCTTGCTTCCATGTGAAATCTTGATGCATACCTTTCCTTATATTGAAGTGCTTTGTTCTGAGAACTGCTTCCTTGTTCAAGTATAGGTTTTGCATAAGCACAACCAAGTGTTCTTGTATTTCCTTTTTCCTCAAGATCATCCACAATTTGTTGTGATTCACACAACAAATACCTTTGTATAGTCAATGAAACAGATAGACATTTCTCCAGTACTCTTTACTTTTTGCCAATATTCACCTGACATTGGCAATAATGTCTCTAATGCCATGACCTCTTCTAAATCCAGCATGTATTTCTGGTATTCTCTGTCAATATACTAGTTCTGTCATTTCTGGATAATCTTCAGCAGGATTTTGCTAGCACATGATAGTAGTAATATTGTTTGATAATTTCTACAATCTGTAGGGTCATCTTTTTTTGAAATGGGAATAAATATGGCGCTCTTCCAGTCTGTTGGCCAGGTAGTTGTCCTCCAGTTTTCTTGACACAACCCAATGAGCACTTTGGGCAGATTCTTTTTGGTGAAATATATCTATTAATATTCCACCAATTCCTGAGTCTTTCTTTTTTGACAATTCATTGAGACCAGTGTCAACTTCCTCCTTCTTCACCATTGACTCTTGATCACATGTTGTAATTTGAAATTCTTCTGTGTCAAGCAATTCTTTTTGGTACAATGACTCTGTATATTCCTTCCATATTCTTTTAATGCTTCCTGAACCATTCAATATTCTACTCATAGCATCTTTAAGCATTGCAACTTACAGCTTGAATTTGTTCTTAGTTCTTTCAGCTGAAGAAATACCGAGTGAGTTTGGCCCTTCTCATTTTCTTATTCCAGCTCCTTGCATATTTCATTATAATATTTTGTGTTGCCTTCCTGAGTTGCCCTTTGAAATCTTTTGAGGAGAATGTGAATTCCATAGCACTTGATTGTGCTTATCCTAATACTATACTTGGATCAAGAAGCAGTTCTCAAAGCAGAGAAAGGAAATACTGCATGATTCAAAATTGAGAAAAGAATGTGTCAGGGATGTGCCTGCCCAGTCTCTATAACTTTTCCATCTATACATGGAATAGATGATTCGGGAGGCTAGGATTTAGGAGGAGGAATGTGGTACCAGGATTGGAGGAAGACTCACCAACATCATGTGTTATGCAGATGACATAACCTTGCTTGCAGAAACTGACGAGAACCTGAAGTGTTTCCTACAGAAGGTCAAAGACAATAGTCTTCAATACTGATTGAAGCTCAACATCAAGAAGACAAAGATTCTCACCACTGGCCCAATGAACAGAGAATAAATTGAGATTGTTTACAATTTCAACTTCCTCAGGTCTACAATCAACACTCTAGGCACCAGTAGTCAAGAAATCAAAAGATGAATTGCACTGGAGAAGTGTATTTTCAGTGACCTCTCCAAAGTGCTGATGACTAATGATACCAGTCTAAGGACTAAGGTGTACCTGACCTAGGCCACTGTTTTCAAAATTACTTGCTATGTATCATAGATCTAGACAACTACTAAGGTTGACAGAAGAATTGATGTCTTTGGGTTGAGGTGCTGAAGAAGAGTGTTGAAATTAACATGGACCACCAAGAAAACAAATAGATCTGTTCTCGAGAGAGTGAAACCAAGTTTCTCCTTGTAGGCAAGGATTTTAAAAATACATCTCACACACTTTGGGCATGTGTCAGAAGGGACCAGTTTTTGGAGAAGGCCACCAGGCTTGGAAGAGTGGAAGGAGAGTGCTGGAAAGGAAGACCCCATATGATGTGGATTGACACCAAACTGGGCTAATGCGGAAAAGTGTGTCAGAGAAAGTTGAACTGCCTCAGGATAGGGCAGGATTCAGAACTATTGTATATAAGGTCGATGAGTCACAAGGCAAAACAACAACAACAAAATATTTCATTAATAGTTGTATTAAGAATTATTTCTTGTATTTGTATAGATATTATTATATCACTGACAGATATCTACTTTTGGATACATCTTGGGATGTTATCTTTTACTACAAGGGTGACAGCTTTTTCAATTTTCTCATTGTTGGCATAGTAAATTAAATTTTATTCTATCCAAAATGGCTAATCCCAGTCTATTCAGTTCTTGTATGCTTGAATAAAAAAGATATTTTTTCCTTTCCATTTCAGTTTATTTTTGAAAGTTACAGTTTTCCTAGCTCTATACTTTTTACTTTTTTGAGACAGTGACTGCAACCATGGGCTCAAGGTTATCAAAAATAGTGGGAATGTTACAGGGTCACAGGGTCACAATTAGTCTAAGTTGACACAATGGCATCTAATTAGAGGAATAATATATTTCACATTCCACATTCTGATTATGAATGCATTTTTGTAACTGTGTCTCCTTATTTTGAACTAAGTCATATGAGAAGACAAGGGAACATTATTAAGTGAATTCCCTGTATGAACATCATTAAGGTGTACTCTACTTAGAAGAGACAATACTTCACCAAAAGAATTTTAAGTCTCTTTCAACAGAAGAGTTTCTTTTCCCAGCAATGCTGAGACAGTGTTCCTCTGAGAATCTCTATCTCTCTTTGTGTCTGTCTTTATCTCTATAGCTATATAAACTCATCTGCAGGCACATATATATCTTGTTTCTGTTGGTCGGCCTAACTTAATTATGTCTGACTCATGGGAATCCCACGTGAGAGAGCAGAATTTTCTCATGAGATATTCCAGCATCTCGTCCCTCCCCCTTTTTTCTTCTCTTCTTATTGGTTTTCATATTATAATTCATTGACATTGTGTTGTATTCATATACATTTTTGTGCTTATTTTATTATTACTTTGGGTTTTTTAAATTCACATTTTTTAAAAATCTTTCCCATATATGTTGTTTTATAAAATTAATTACCATTGATCTATGTCCACTATCTCCCCATATTTTCAAATCCCTACTGAATTTCTCCTAGTTCCTTCACATACATGCAATTGCCTCCATCCGCCAACCTCTGTGACCCCATGATTTCTTCTATCGCCACACTTAGACTCCCTGGCTTCCTCCCCTTCCTTCTTCAGATAGCCATACACATCTATAACTTGCTATCCTTCTCTTTTTACAATAATGGTTTTATGCAGTCTATTTCTTATGTGCCTGAGTAAGTTCACTCAGCTTAATGCTCTCTAACTTCTCTCATGTTATGTAATATTATTTTTTTTCAAAATAGCTGCTTCTGAGTGATGACGTACATCATTTGAATGTACCACAATTTCTCATTCCAGCGTTTTGTTGATGGAGATTTGGGCTGTTTCCGTGAATTTGCTATTGTGACTAATGCTGCTGTGAACATTGATGTACAAGCCTCCATTTGGGTTCTGTTTTCCTTAGAGTGTATTCCTAGCAGTGGGATAATGGAGTCATATGGAATATCTATGTTCAGCTTTTTAAGGAAAAGCCAAATTCCCTTCCAGAGAGATTGTACCATTTCACAATCCCACCAAGAGTGTGTAAGAGTTCCAATCTCTTCATCCTCTTCAATAGTTGTTGCTTCCTGTTCTTCTGAACTTTGCTACTGCAATTGGTATTAGATACTATTTTATTGTGGTTTTGATATGAAGCTCTCTTATTGCCAGGGATTTTGAACAGTTCTTTATGTGTCCATTGGCTATCTCAATTTTGTCTTCAGTGAAAGGTCTTCCCATGGTTTTTCACTCATTTTCTAATTGGGTTATTAATCTTTTACTTGTGGAGGCCCTGTGGTAGTCTATAAACTTTTGTTCTGAGACACTTATCTGAGATGATATTGCAAAATGTTTTTTCAGGGTTGTTAAGGTTTTTGTTTGTTTCTTTCTTCGTTGTTATAATTTTCCCCTCAGTCAGTACGTTTTATTTTCACATGTTGGAAGAAATTTTTTATAAACACAGGGTCCCATTCATCAATATTATCCTTTCCTGGTTGTGTATAAAGTGCAATATTTAAGAGAGTCAATAACTACGTCTTTATACTGCAAAATATCTTATTTATTAGTTGAGTGCTTAACCACTGTGCCAAAAATAAAGATTCCTTATGTGGAAAAGGAGCGAATAGTATATAGAATATATTTCTATCATTTTCTCTATCAGAACAGAGCAAGGAAACACTGCATGGTTCAAAATTGGGAAGGGTGTACACCAGGGATATCTCCTATATCCATACTTTTTCAACCTGTATGCAGAGCAGATTATCCAGGAGGCTGGGCTGTATAAGGAGAAATGCAGCATCAGGATTGGTGGAAGATCTATCAACAATCTACATTATGTAGATTACACAACCCTGCTTGCCGAAACTGAGGAGGACCTGAAGTGCTTGCTACACAGGGTCAAGGACTGCACCCTTCAATATAGATTGAGTCTCAATATCATGAAGACAAAGATTCTCACGACTGGACCAATTGGCAGCATTAGGATGGGTAGTGAAGAGATTGAGATTGGTCACAACTTTAGTTTTCTTGGCTCCACAGTTAACACTCTTGGCACCAGCAGCCAGGAAATTAAAAGACATAATTTGATGGGAAAGTCAGCTGTTAGGGACCTCTCAAAGTACTGAAGAGCAATGGTGTCACTCTGGAGACTAAGGTGTGTCTGATACAGGCCATGGTCTTTGCAATCACTTGTCATGCGTCAGAGTTGGACAATGACTAGGGAGGGTAAAAGGAGAATTGATGCTTTTGAGCTGTGGTGCTGGAGAAGAGTATTGAGGGTACCACAGACTGCTAAGAAAACAAACAGGTTCATCCTGCAGAGGGTTAAACTGGGCTGCTCCTTGGAGGCTAGGATTCTGAGGATTCATCTGACATATTTTCAGCATGTTGCAAGGAGGGACCGGTCCTTGGAGAGGGACATCATGCTTGGGAAAGTGGAGGGACAGCACAGGAGAGAAAGATCCTCTATGAGGTGGATTGATTCAGTGACTGGGGTAATCGAGATGGATGTGTCAGAGGCAATGCGATTGGCACAGGACAGAGCAGGGTTTAGGGCTCTTGCACATAGGGTCATTCTGAGTCACAAGTGACTCAACAGCACATAACAACAACAACAACAACATTCCTTATATGTGTATGCACAGTGGTTAAACCCTTTATTCACTCTTTTTGAGTTAGTTCCAAGTCATAGTGGCCTTGAATCTGAGTTTCGAGATTGTGTATCTTAATAGGAAGAAATTTACCGTCTTTCTTTCAATGAGTTGGTATGGAGTCAATGATCAAATTTCTGGTTATCTGTGCAACATCTTGTGCATACATGCACATGCAGGTATATGTAGGGGGATGTGGTGAGCTAATGGTAAAAATCTGCCCTTTAATCCTGAATTTGAATCAGTTCATAGGGTTGCTATGAGACTCCTGGACAAATAATTAATAGATGCAGTTTGAATCTACCAATACCTCCAGGGAAGATGAGAAGATGAGTATTTCAAGGCCACCAGCTACTCTATCAGAGGATGACCCATCCATCCTATCCTATGCCGTCTTTATGATCTCCATCACACTTAAGTCCATTGGTATAGTCATTTGTATCCATCTTGTTTACGGTCTTCTCTTTTGCTGACCCTCTCTACCTTTGTAAGCATGATATCCCTCTCCAATGAATAGCCTCTCCAAGTAACGCCCATAACACGAGAGACAAAGACAGTTTTGCCATCTTTGACTCCAAAGAGCACTCTGGCTGCACTTTTTCCAAGACATATCTATTTGGTTTTGTGGTTTTTATTTTGTTCTCTTGTTTTATTTAGGTTTTGGTTTATTGGTTTTATTTTGTTGTTGTTGCTATTTTCAGCCCATGAAATATTCAATATACTTCTTTAATACTATGACTCAAAGTTATCAATTCTTCTTCTGGTATCCTTAGTCAATCAAGTCCACAGGAAGTAAAATTCTCAGATGCGTAACAAATTATTAAAAAGACAATGGCTTGACTCAGTTGCTCCTTAGTATTCAAACTGACATCATCTTTCTTCAGTAATTTGGGGAGATCCCCAGCAGTAGATTTGCCCAGTCTGATGTGTCTTCTGATCTCCATACTGCTAGTACCTAAGATGTTGATTGTGGATATCAATAAGATGACTTTATTGATGATATCAACCTCTTCTTAATCTATTATAATTGTCTAGCAGCCCATTGGTCAGGATTTTTGTTTTCTTGATGCTGAGATACAATCCATATGAAAGTTGTAGTTTTTGATTCTCTGCAGTAAGTGTTTCAAATACTCTTCATTTTATATATCAACATGCAATTATGTATTTTGAGTATGTAATGGAGTTTCCAGACAACATAAAAAAGTTTTATGTTTAGCTGCTAATGAAAGTTTGGTACTTCAAGTCTACCCGGAAGCACAGTGGAAGGTCTTGCAATCTGAGTCTGTAAAACCAATCATTGAAATCTGTATAGATTACCATTTTACTCTGATATACAGGGTATCAGCATGAGTTGAAGTTAGTTTGAAGACTACTGTCTAAAACACTGTAGGAATACTTTGGAAATATTGTGGATTCAGTTTCAGGCTCCTTAAATAAAGGAAATATACCAATTAAGTGAGTCATATAATTGTTTTGCTTTAATGAGCATTAAAACATTATGTTTACAATATAATATATTCTATCAAGTAATAGAATTATGAGAAACGTTGAGATTAAATTTACCAGATGCAACATAGAAATATAATGGACCACTTAAATATTCATGTTCAATTAAAGATTACTACAAACATTCCATTTGTAAAAAATAAAAAAGTAATATATGCATTAAAAAATAGAACAATAAAGTAACATATACTTACATATCTTTGGAAAGTTTTATGCATTTTTCACAAAGGTACTAAAAATACGCTCCTTAAAATTCAGAAGAAAAATGAGAAAAATTGAGGAAATATAACAATACTTCGCTTTGAATAATATTCTAGATGAAGAGATTAGTAGTATGCAGCAAAATACTCATTTTTAAATTGTCAAATGACATTAAATTGAGTATTCTTGGTGGCATATTGAAAGATACATAATCACCTTAAAGATTAAATCTAAAAAGCAAAGATGTGCTGTCAAAGGCTGAATGATATTCTCAAAGAGTAATTTTGAAAAATAATTCTTTATTATAGATAATAGATACCAGTAACAAAAGGGGAAAAATGACATAGAGAAAAAGCTGCTACCATAAATTAATAAACAACCACAAGCTGAAGTGAATTATTAACCAATAATATTCCTGTGATATAAAATAGTCTCATCTTGCAGGATTTTTTTTCAGAAGTAACAAACCACACATGGAACAAGAAACAAATGTCTATGTTGTTGCTTAATAAGCCCTCTCGTTGTTTGAAATTTGTACATTTTAAGATTGTGTCTTAGTCTGAGTTCTCTAGGGTAACAAAACAGAATAAAACATATGATTTATGTAGAAATATTTACTTTAAGGAACTAGCTTGAAGAACTATAGAGTCTTACAAGTCCCAAATCTGTGTATCAGGTAACAAATTAAAAATCTCCACTGTTTCCAGTAGATGCAGGTGTTGCTAAACCCCTAACGTGAAGGTTATGAATTCAGTCTTTCACAAGATTTGAAAAAGTTATAATAATGTGCCTTGTTTCAGAACCTACTCTTGGTAGAGATGGCCTTCCCAAAAGTTTTCAGAGTCCACAAATTGCATGAAGGAAATGTCCCATTTTTCTTTGATGGAGGCCCTAGTAGCTTAAAATTACTTACCTTTAGGGTGGCAGTAAGAGTCCTTACCAATAGACAACCAGAGCTCTCTTTAAAGCGTTAGTAAATCAAAATGCTACAGATCTGAAGCTAAGATAAGCACCCTTTCTGGCTCTTACGCCAGTAAACAGTGTCGGATTGTAATACAAGGGAAAATAAATTAATTAACAAGAGTGTCAGGAACACAAAACTAGCTTTGGCAGAGCATTCTTTTATATTATGTATGCAGATCATACTCCCAAGGACATATCACTTCTGATTGGTGGCTTCTCACATCAGATCATAAAATTGGCAGCAGTGCATAGTGTTTCTAGGAGCTTAGTTAGGGAGCTCTGGTAACCTAAAGGTGGTGGCCTTGTTAAGAAGATGTTGCATTGCCATCCCAAAGGTAAGCAGTTTGAATTCACCAACCACTCATTGGGAGATAAGTGTGAAATCATCTTCTGTAAAATTATAGCCTCTGAAAATTCACTAGTGTATCAGTTTTGAGTTGATTCTGATTCAATGGGGGGGGGGGAAAGTGTTGTTTTGGGCTTTTAATTGTTAGTTTTGGAAAGACATAGTTTTGTTACAGAGCTAAAAAGTATAACCTATTTTATTAATATAGGAGCATCAAGTTGAGGAAAAATACAAAAATGGGAAAATACAGGCAGAAAAATTAATGGTTTAGAATGGAAGCAGGCTAAGCTCTCCTCCAGGTGAACTCGCATGGGGTAAAATTCGAACAAGCCCAGGACAGAGGCACAGAAAATTCCCTTCCCAGGGGACTCCATAGCCAAAGAGAACTTTGCAGCTGCAGGACCAGAGATGAAGAAACAGAAGTAGTGAATTCTTCTTGAGTTCCCTTTTGGATATGCTTCTGAGCTGGCATGATCTTCCTAGCAGCACCAGGACAGAGGCAGAACTCATTTCCTTCTGATGAGTTTCACAGCCCTAGAGAACTTATTTGTGGGACCAGAGACCCAGGAAGAGAAACAGAGCAGGTGAGTTCTTCTCCAGTTCCTTTCTGGAGGGATCCCCAGCCACTGTGAACATTTCTGCCAGAAGTGACCAGAGCAGAGCTAGTTCCCTTCACAGGGGGCTCCCCAGCTCCAGGAAACTTTACCTGAGGAAAAGAGAGGAAGGACCACAGGCAGGGTGAATTTTCTTCTTCCCTAATGGAATGTTGAGATACTCAACTGGAGCAAGTCTTCCTACGAGACCAGGGGTCAGAGAAGTATTCAGGCAGGGCAAGTTGCCCTTCTCTTCTCTGAAGCAATGAGCTCCCCATCCAAAGTTGTCCAATCCAAGACTCGCTAAAGGTCCAGGCAAGAAAAATTGTATCACAGCAACGACATGGAAGAAGCAGATTACCTCACACCCTAAATAAAACCAAAGCAAGATACCAGCCAAAAGAAGTGGAAAAAAGACCCCCAAAAAACAAAACCAAAAACACAACAACAGATCTCAAAAACAAAATCACCGAATCAATAGTTTTCATGAAATCAGAAAGAATGATAGAAAATTCTGACACACAATTCAAAAGAACAATTAAGTATTTTCAATGGGTAAAAGAAAAACTAGAAGAATTGCAGCATTATATAAGCAAAATCCAAAAGGAACTTTAAAAAAAAACGAAATTAAGACAGTGTAGATAAAACAAAGGAAATGTTGTTGCTATGTGACATCAAATATCTTGCAACTCATAACAACTCTGAAACCTGCTTTATCCTGTACCAACTTTACTTTCTTTGCTGCACCTACTCTCATTACCTTAGTCACTGAATCAATCCATCTCGAAAATGGTCTTCTTCTCTTCCTCTGTCCTTCCACCCTACCAAGCATCCTGGCCTGAATCCAACCAGCGGGTTCAGGTGTCCTAAAGAGAATTGAGTTCGAATGGGGGGGGGCGGGGAGAGAGACGCAGAAAAATTGGAGGCAAGACAAATGCATCTCCCCAAATTTATTCAAGAAACTCTGCAATAAATAGGCACCTGTGTAGGCTGGCTGACAGGGAACCCAGCCCTAGGCTATCAGTTTACAATAGAGAGGGGGGGGCATGCCCCAAGGTATTGAATTACAGGCACTGATTACTGAGGTAAACCTATTCCCAGAGATGGGCAGGGTGGCCTCAAGCTGAGCTTGGCCTGCTACTTGTCAGAAGTGAATATAGGGAATGAGGTCCACAGACAAAATAGAGTTGTACATGGCAGAGCTAAGACCTGCTCAGGATGGCTTCCTACACTGGCCCTTTCCAAAGACTGGTTCCTCCTTGCAACATTCTCAAAGTATGTCAGACGAAGACTCAGAATTCTTGCTTCCAAGGAAAAGCTTGGTTTCACCCTCTCTAGCTTGAACTTGTTGTCCTAGCAGTCCATGGTATAATCAACACTCTTCGCCAGCAGCAGAGTTCAAAATCATCAATTCTCTTTCTGGCATCCATAGTCCTTGTTAGAAATCCTAAAGAAAATCAAGAAACAGTTATCCAGAATATTAGGAATAGTGTCTCAGAAGCTATCAATATGTTGGGGGGACAGAGAAGCCAAATTGAAGAGACAACATGCAGAATCAGTAAAATAGAAGTTATAGCTCTCAGGAATGATTTACCAGAACAAAAAAGGAAAATAAAAAGGATGAAAAATAAAGTAAGTCCAAGAATAATGTGGAATACACTCAAGAGGAATAACATGAACATAAATGGAATTCGAAAAGAGGAAGAAGAAAAAAATGAGACACTGAAAAAGTTATGGAGGAGTTGTTGTTGTTGTTATGTGCCTTCGAGTCTCTTGAGACTCATAGAGACCCTATGTACAACAGCCCTAAACTGTGCTCTGTCCTGTGCCAATCGCACTGTCTCTGATACACCCATCCCAATTACTCCAGTCACTGAATCAATCCACCTCACAGAGGACCTTCCTCTTCTGCAGTGTCCCTCCACCCTCCCAAGCATGATGTCCTTCTCCAAGGACAGATCCCTCCTTACAACATGTCCAAAGTATGTCAGACGAAGCCTCAGAATCCTAGTCTCCAAGAAGTTGCCAAGTTTAACCCTCTCCAGGTTGAATCTGTTTGTTTTCTTAGTAGTCCATGGTACCCTCAATACTGTTCGCCAGCACCACACTCAAAGGCATCAATTCTCCTTCTATCCACTCTAGTCATTGTCCAACTCTCTGGTGCATAACAAGTGATAGCAAAGACCATGGTCTGTATAAGATGCACCTTAGTCTCCAGAGAGACACCATTGCTCTTCAGCACTTTGGAGAGGTCCCTAACAGCAGACTTTCCCATCACAATATGTCTTTTAATTTCCTGGCTGCTGTTGCCAAGAGTGTTGATTGTGGAGCCAAGCAAACTAAAACTGTTAACTATCTCAATCTCTTCACCATCCATACTGATGCTGCCAATTGGTCCAGTGGTGAGAATCTTTGTCTTCATGATATTGAGCCTCAAGTCATACCGAAGGCTGCAGTCCTTGACCCTCTACAGCAAGCGCTTCAGGTCCTCCTCAGTTTCAGCAAGCAGGGTTGTGTCATCTGCATAACACAGATTATTGACAGATCTTCCACCAATCTTGACGCCATTTTCTCATCATAGAACCCAGCCTCCCAGATAATCTGTTCTACATACAAGTTGACTAGGTATGGAAACAGGATACATCCCTGGTGTACGCCCTTCCCAATTTTGAACCATGAAGTGTTTCCTTGCTCTGTTCTAACAACTGCCTCTTGGTCCAAGTATATGTTTTGCATTAGCATGAGTTACTAGAAAAAAAAATTTACAGGTATTATGAAAAATTATAAAATATGCATGTTATTGTTGTTAGGTATCTTTAACTGGCTGTACCCTCTCTAAGACATAGCTGTTTATTCCCCTGGCCATCCAAGGATGTTTTGTTCTCTTCTCCAACACTACAGCTCAAAGGTATTCATTATTTTCTTGTATTCTTATTCATTGTCCAGTTTTCAGATGCATTACAAATAATAAGAAATTTCATGGCCTGAATCAGATGCACCTTAGTCCTCAAACTGATATCATTACTCTTCAATAATTTGGAGAGATCCCTAAGTATATATTTTACCAGTACAATGTATCTCCTTATTTCCTGATTGGTAGCACGAAGGGTGTTAATTGTGGATTCAAGCAAGGTGAAGCTGTTGACAGCTTCAATCTACTCTCTATCCATCATGATTTTCATCATTGAAAACCCTATGACAATAGTAGTAAGAAACTTCAATACGTCACTCACAAGGAAAGGTAGAACTACCAGAAAAAAACTCAACAGAAATGCTAAACAATTTAACTACAAAATCAACCAACTTGATCTCCTTTATGTATATACAGGCTAATGAACAAACAAACAAACTCACAGTATATATTCTTCTCCAGCACATAGAAATTGTCTCCAAAATAGATAGGGTACAAAGCAAACCTTAATAAGTTGAAAACATTAAAATAATATAAAGATGGTACTTTTTGGAATTTGGTGTGTTAATTAAGTTAGATTTTAGCTATTTTTAATCAAGCTCAGACTCTTATCAGGATCCGTTGTCTGGTCTGGTCTTTGATATGACCAGCTTAGATGTTATCAAGTTTCTCTGGCAGTGATCAAGCTTGGGGGTGGTGGGGCAACTGCCATATTCTTCCTTCACAAATAATCTGAAAAAGAGAAAAAATAAAGAATGTCATAACATAAGTAACTGAAATTAAAAAGTTAATAATGGAATTTATGAAAAGCTATACACAAACAAAAATGAAAATCTAGAGGAAATGGACAAATTGTTAAATACAAATCATTAGAAATTAAGCCAATCAATTAAAAATTTGTTTCTACATATAGAATTGATGGTGACCTAGTGTTCAGAATTTGCACTGCAATCCCAAAGACACACGGTTCAGATAGACTCCTCTAGTGCAATTGTTGTTGTTGTTTATTATTGTTATGTGCTGTTGAATCTCCTGAGTCCCATAGCTCTGTGTAGAGCAGTTCTGAAGCCTTTCCTGTCCTGAGCCAATCTCACTGGTTCTGACATACTTATTTACCCCCATGACTGTAGTTACTGTATCAATCCATCTCTTCCCAGATCTTCCTCTCCTGTGCTGTCCCTCCACCCTTCTGAGCATGATGTCCTTCTCTAAGGACCAGTCCCTCCTGACCATGTGCCCAAAATAAAACCCTATGTATGTACTCATGCAATTACTGCCTATTAAAACCTGATGGAGGGTAAGCTCAGCTATGGGTTGGTTCTGACTCGATAGTACTCAACAACAACAACAGCCCACTTGAACTGACACAGACTGAAGTATAACAGTTTGAACAGATTCATCACAAAAAGAGAAATATGACATGTGATTAAACAATTCTAACAACAAAAAAGACCTGAACCAGATGGTTTTACTAGTGAAGTTTACCAAACATTCAGAGAAAACCTGACATCAATTCTACATAAAACATTTCACAACCAAGAAAAAGAAGGAATACTCTCATACCCATTCTGTGAAGCAATTATATCCCTGATAGCAAAGCCAATTAAAGATAACAGCAAAATAGAAAACTATAGACTGCTTTCTCTCGTGAACATAGATGCAAAAAATCTTCAACAAAATACAGGGAAATAGATTCCAACAGTCATTGTAGTTATTGTTGTTATGTGACCTTGAGTCACCTGTGATCCATAA
>NW_006400142.1:1421816-1422827 GCF_000299155.1 Elephantulus edwardii
GCTTCTTCTCATAGAGCCCCACCTCTTGAATAATCTGTTCTGCATACATGTTAAAAAGGTATGGAGATAGGACACATCCCTGGCGTACACCCTTCCCAATTTTGAACCATGCAGTGTTGCCCTGCTCTGTTCTGACGACTGCCTCTTGAAGTTTATATGACCTAATTTGGGCAACTTGAAAGGAGGGACTAGTCCTTGGAGAAGGACGCCATGCTTGAGAAGGTGGAGGTACAATGCAAGAGAGGAAGACCCTCAATGAGATGTTTTGATTCAGTAACTGAGATAATGGGAGTAGGATGTAGACCATAGGATTAGTACAGTATAGAGCAGGGTATAGAACTGTTGTACATAGATTCACTATGTACAAAAGACTCAACAACACATAACAACAACACCAACTATAACTACTTATACCTCAACAAGAAAAATGTGAATAACTCAATTATACAATGGGCACAAAACATGAATAGACACTTCAACCAAAGGAGAAATCCAGTTGGCAAACAAACACATGAAGAAATGTTCAGAATCTTAGCTCATAGAGAGTTGCAAATAAAAACTACTGTGGACTATCATCTCACCCAAGTAACAATAGCAAAGTACAATAGGTCAACAAAGAACCAATGCTGGTGAGGTTGTGGAGAGATTAAAACTCATATACATAGCTGATAGGGATGTAAAATGGTTCAGCGTTATGGAAGACTGTAGAGTTTTCTCAAAAATTTGGAAATAGAAGTACAGCATTGCTCAGAAATTCTTATACTGGGAATATATTCTATGACTCAAATAGATGTACACACACCCATGTTTATTGAAGAATTACTTATAATAAGAAAGAGTTAGAAACACCCAAGTGCCCTTTTGTAAACAAATGGATAGAAAAACTGTTGTATAGTCACCATGGAATAGTACACAACACTGAAAAACAGTGAACTTGTGAAACATTGTAACATGAGTGAGCCTGGATGAGAGTATGCTGTGTTAAAAATCTCATTCACACACACACACACA
>NW_006400142.1:1423762-1426889 GCF_000299155.1 Elephantulus edwardii
AACAATTAAAAACAGGCCTGAGGGCCATGGATTAGAATAACCCACTTTTGGCTTGGTAGCAGCACTTTCTGTCCACTAGGTCAACTGATCTCTTTTTATGCTGCTGTTGTTCTTGTTAAGTGTTGTCGAGTCATAGGTGACTCATAGTGACCCTATGAACAAAAGACCTGGACACTTGTAAAAGTTTCATCCTTTCTCCAGGTTCATAGGGTTTCCAGAGGCAAGCTGTTTCAAAAGTGGTTGCTTTGTATAATTTCTTATTAGACTTTATATGAATGACAATAACCTGGACCAAGAGGTGCATCACAAAGTGAACTGGGGTGGGGAATGGTAGGGGGAGAGTGGAAAATGTGCAGCAATGAATTAATGAAAACCCAAACTTTCTGTAAACTCTTCTTTAAATCACAATACAAAATTTACAACAAAAAAATGATACTAATGGAAGCAGGAATGGCATCCACTTCCTAAACAACATGCCTCTGGAAACTATGAACTTTGATAAATGTTGATAGTTGTAGAGGAGCTTCAGGCCTTTTGTTCATAGAGTAACTGTGAGTTGTGCTCCACTCTAAGGCAATTAACAACAGACAAGAATGGTTATATAATTCACTGCTTTCCATTGTGTGTGTGTTAGATGTGTGTATGAGTGTACTTAGAATGTTTCCACTGCAATGGTGGGTATTTGCTTATTTCTTTACTTTGTTCTTTTTTTGATAAAAAAGCAAAATTAAACAGAAACACTCAATAATAAAACAAAGCTACTGTTTGCAAAGGAGCTAAGAAACAAACAAAAAAATTACCACAAAAAAATCACTATAAGTGGGTAATCTTAACAAATGGAAAGTTGTTTTTCCACAGTTTTCAAGATTAAATTCCATGTATCTTTTCCTTCTATTGGCTATTTCCTAATTCTCATATGGCATATGTTTCCTACATGTGTTTTATTTGTGTCTAAACTGCTCTTTTTATAACTTAGAAGTGATAACTTTACAAACCCTTTTACTTATTTTTTTTATTATCATAGCAAAAATATATTGCTAAATAAAATCACAACACAAGTGTAGAGGTTAGGATTCCTTCGTTTGAGGGAGAGGACACAATTTAATTGATAACATATTTATGTAATTTTTAATTTCTCACTTTAAGCTCTGCTGTTACAATTCTTGAGGTGTTACACTGCTAATTCAAAGAGCAAGCCACTCTGGTGGTTATAGGGAGAAAGATGAGTAATATCCTTTCATGGAGTGTGATGCTGTTGTGTGCAATCAAGTCAAGGAAGACCCGTAGCTACCCTATGAACAACAAATATGAAACCTGTTCTATCCTGTGCCATCCTTACACTTCAGGGCACTCTAGAGTCCATTGCAGCAGTCATGTCAAATCATCTGGTCAAGGATCTTCTGTTCCTTCATCAACCCTCCTTTTTTCTAAGCATTATGTCCTTCTCCAAGGAATAGTCTTTCCTAGCACATACTCGAAGTATGTGAGGTGAAGTCTCATCATCTTTGCCTCCAAAGAGCACTCAGGCTACACCATTTCCAAGACATATTTGTGTGTTCTTATGGTACTCCATAAGATGTTTACTTCTATCCAACACCGTAGTTCAAAGGCATCCATTCTTCTTCCATCATCCTTATTCGTTGCTCAGCTCTCAGATGCATAGCAAGTGATTAGAAAGACCATGACATGAATCAGATGTACATTAATCTTTAAACTGACATCATTATTCCTCAATAATTTGATGAGGTCCCTAACTGCAGACTTTCCCAGTACAGTGTGTCTGCTTATTCCCTCACAGCTGGTACCAAAGGTGTTAATTGTGGATTCAAGTAAGATAAAATCGTTGACAGTTCCAACTTTTTCTCTGCCTATCATGATGTTACCTACTGGTCCAGGGGTAAGAATCATTGTCTTCTCTAATATATGTTGAAGGCTGTACTTTTTGATCCTCCAACAAGCGTATCAAGTCTTCATCACTTTCAACAAGCAAGGTTGTGTCATTTGCATAATGCAAGTTATTGATGGTCCTGGGGCCACATTCCTCTTCATAGAGTCTGGCTTCTGAAATAATTTCCTCAGTGAACAGATTTAATAGATATGGACAGAGACTACAACTCTGAAACTCCCTAATTTTAAACCATCAAATTCCTGAACAACATTCCTCTGGAAACTCTATGAACTTTGATAAATGTCAATAGTTGTAAAGAGGCTTCAGGTCTTTTGTTCTTAGGGTCACTATGAGTCGTGTTCAATTCAAAGACAACGACCACCACCAACAGTATTCCCTTGCTGTGTTTTGACAATAGCCTCCTTGGTCTAGGTATAGGTCATAGAGGAGCACAATTAAGTATTCTGGGATCTCATTCTTCTCAATGTTAGCAATAGCTTGTTATGATCCACACAGTCAAATGCCCCTGCATAGTTAATAATGCATTCTTCTAGTGTCTTTTACTTTTAACCAGGATCCATAAGACATCAATATTGATATACCGAGCCTCTTCTAAATTCTTCTGGAACTTCTGGAAGCTCTCTGTCTAGTACTATAGTCATTTTTTAATGATCTTCAGCAGTATTTTATTTGCATGTGATATTAATGATACTGTTGGATCGTTTCCACATTCAGTTGGATCACCTTTCTTGGCAATGGGAACAACTATGGATCTGCTCCTATCTGTGGCCAGACAGCTGTTTTCCAAGTTTCCTGGAAGAGACTAGGGAGTGCATCCAAAGCTGCATTGAAATAAGTTAATTGGTATTCAATTGACTCTTGGGGCCTTATTTTTCTGTCAATGCCTTCAATACAGCTTCCACATCTACCGTCATTACCATATGGTACTTCATGAAATTTATCAGTGCCAGTTAGTCATTTTTGGTACAATGATAATATCTATTCCTTCCATCTTCTTTTCCCCCCTCCAATTATTTTAATAGTTTATTTACAAAATTAGAATACATTGTTTTTCAGACAAGTTTCTTCCAATTTCCCTCACCCACAACCTATCAAATTGTACAACCTCATAGATAATCCCCCCCTCATATCCTCATCCGTTTGCTTCCACCTAATCTCCTCTTGAATCCTCATATTAATTCTACAATAATGGTTTTATACAATATTTATCCTTATGGG
>NW_006400142.1:1427393-1442344 GCF_000299155.1 Elephantulus edwardii
GTCTTCGTTTGTGCTTCAGTTCTCATTTTCTCAGGGTATATTCCAAGTAGTGGAATAGCTGGGTCAAAGAGAATTTCTATGTTCAGCTTTTTGAGAAAGCACCAAACTGCCTTCCATTGTGGTTGTACTTCTACCTTCTTTTGATGCATTCTAGGTCATTCAATGTTTTGCCCACAGCATCTTTCAATATTGTGACTTGAGGTTTAAGTTTGCTTTTCAGCTCTCTTAGTTTGAGAAATGCAGAGTAAGTTCTTTCATTTTATTCTCTCCTTCTAGCTATCTGTATGTTCCATTATAATATTTTGCCTTGTTTTCTCTATCTGTTCTTTGAAACCTTCTACACATGAAAGGTATAGCCTTGGAAATTCAATGGAAGCCAAGATACAAGTCAGTTTTGACTTTGGGGAGTGAAGGAGACCTGAAGATGGCAATGAAACAAATGAACTGTCCTGTGGAAACAATCTTGTAGGTTCATACAGTGTTGTACATTGTTATCTTCTCAGTGTCAAGAATGTTGTTGTTAGATGCTATCTAGTTGAGTAGAAAATATAGGGACCCTATGAGCAACAGATTGAGATATTAACTGTGCCATCCTCACATTATATGCCATGCTCATATTTCCTGTTGCAGTCACTATGTCTGTCCATTAATTCATCTGCCTGAGAATCTTCCTCACTTTTACTGACCGTCTGATTTTCCAAGCGTGATGACCCATTACGAGGATTGATGTCTCTTGAAAACATACTCAAAGTAATTAAGATGAAATTTGAAATTTCAGAATTTTTGCCTAAAAAGAACATCCTTGGCGCACATCCTTCTAGACAGAATTATTTGTTCTTTTGACAGTATATGGAATGTACACTACTCCTCACTAGTACCACAAATAAAAAAACAACAATTCTTCTTTTATCTTCATTATTAACTTTCTAACTTTCCTATGAACATGGACAAAATAACAAACAAATACGTCTTGGAGAAAGTAAAGACAGAATGTTCTTTGGAGGCAAGGATGGTCTCATATACCTTGGGCATGTGTCTAAGAGAAATTATTTAGCTATTTCTAGGAAAAGGATATCATGTTTGGAACGTTGGAGGGATGGTCAAGGAGAGAACAAAACTCTCAACCGGGTGGATTGACACAGTGACTGCATCAGTAGGCTGTGTGTACTAGAGATTGTGAGGTTTTCACCCTGCATCAATGGTCTCAAGTGTGTTAGAGATTGTGAGATTGGCACAGGATAGGACACAGTTCAGATCTTTTCTTAGGGTGGCTATGAATTGTACCAAACTTGATGCCTCTTAACAACAGCATGAACATGAACCAGTGGAAAGTATCAAGGCTTGTATCAGGCATATTTTAATCTTTAAACGGCACACTTAGTGCCATGAAACATAACGTTAACTCACTAGAGATTTCTCAAAATAAGAGGAAAAAATTGAAACCAAGAAGGAAATTAAAGAAGGAAGGAAGACAGAATAGCATTAAAATACAAAGAATAAATGGTGAAAAACAACACAAAACAAAAGTAGATACACATATTTTTCTATCTTAAATCAGAGTTTGTGCATGTAGCCTATAAGATTTCACAATTTTGGAATAAAATACACCTAGTTTACATGTTTATTTTGAAATGCTTGCCAAGTTTATTCAATTTTTCTTCTCTTTATGTGCACATTACTAAAATGTGAATACTGTATGTATGAGATCTTGCTGTTCAGCGACCTAGAGTAAAGTACAATTCAAGTGACTCTATGAACAACAGTTCTTAGTCCTGTTCTATCCTGTGCCTTTCTTGTTTCCTCTGATACAGTTGAGTCCATTTCAACAGTCATTGTATCAATTCATTTCATTGAGGTTCTTCCACTCTCCCTGACCCTTCACCTTTCCAATAATGATATCAATTTCCAAGGTAAAGCCTCTCCTCGCAATATACTCAAGATAGTGAAACAAAGTTTTACCCTTCTCTCCTTTAAGGAGCACTCTGTCTGCACTGTCTTTAAGGAGCACTCTGGTTGCACTTTTAACAAGACAATCTGCTTATTCTTTTGGTACTTCAAAGATTATTTCATGCTCTTCTCCATTACCACACCTCAAATCTATCAATTCTTCTGTCATCCTTATTCAATTCCTAAATCTCAGATGCGTAACAAATGATTAAGAAGATCATGGCCTGAATCAGGTAAATTTTGGTCCTAAAACTGGCATCATTGTTCTTCAGTAATTCAGAGAGGTAAATTTTTCCTGATAAAATTGTGTAGAAATCGGCTGTCTCCCTGGTGTACTCTCTTCCTGACTTTAAACCATCCTGTGGTTCTTTGAGAGCAAGGCTGCTTCTAGTCCAAGTAGGTTTTACATCTTCTTGTTATCATGTGCTGGGAAGTTACCTGCAACCATAGTGACACTATGTACAGCAGCTCTGAGCCCTGCCTTGTCCTGAGCCAATTCTGACACATCAAGCCTCATTACTCCAGCTATTGTATCAATCCATCTCATCTGGGATCTTTCTCTTTTGCACTATTCCTCCACCCTTCCAAGCATGAGATTCTTCTCCAAGGATCAGTTTTTCCTGGCCACATGCCCAAAGTATGTGAGAAGAAGCTTCAAAATCTTTAGCTTCCAAGGAGAAACTTGGTTTCATTATCTTAAGACAGATCTGTTTGTTTTCTTGGCAGTATGTATTTCACAGAAGCACAATCATATATTCTAGGATCCCCATTCTTCTCAGAGTCAGCCACAGATTGTTGTGATGCACGCAGTCAAATGTCTTTGCATAATCAGTGAAAACACAGATAGACATTCTTCTAGGACTCTCTGCTTTCAGATATATAATATATATAACAGTACTTATAATATCCTTAGTACCATGACCTCTTCTAAACCCAGTTTTCATATATAGCAGTTCTCTGTTGATGTGTTGTTCCAATCATTTTTGGATGATTGTTAGCAGAATTTTGCTTGCCTGTGATATTACAGATATTGTTCAATAATTTTCATACTCTTTCTTTGGAATGGAAACAAATATAAAGGTGGTTGTACTCCAGATTTCTTGGCACACCTTAGCATATCATCTGTTTTTTGAAATATGTCAATTGGTATGCCATCAATTCCTGAGGCCTTGTTTTTTGTCAATTAGTTTGGAGCACCTTGAACTATTTCCTTCCTAACCACAGGCTCTTGCTCATATGCTGTTTCATGAAATTCTTCTGTGTCATCCAGTTCTTTTTGGTATAGTGACCTGAGTTGTTTTATTTGTTTTTTCTTCTGGTTGTTGTTTTATACTAGTTTATTTACTAAATTTGTATCTTTTTTAAATGCTTTCTGAATCATCTATTATTCTGTCTAAACCATCCTTAAGTATTCCATTTTTCAGTATCTATTTGCCAGGTTGTTACTTTGTGATATTATAATGAGATTTGGAGTTTAATTATACTGTTAACTTTGCCTCTATATTTCTATACAAATTCTGTTGTAAGACAGACTAGGAAATAAGTATATGCAAGCTACTTCCAAAAATCAGTCAGTGAAAAACATATGGCTCTTAATATAATAGTCTCCAACTCTCTGGCTTTGTACACTGCATCAGAGAGATGGATTCTTGAAGGAGAAAATGGTCTTCTGAATTACTGGCTATGCATCAGAGAGTGGGACAATGACAAACAATGACAGGAGAAGAATTGATACTTTTGGATTATAGTACTGGAAAAAATATTAAGCATACCAAAGACTGCCAAAATTACGAACAGTTCTGTCCTAGAGAAGACGAAATTCAGTTGTTCCTGGGGGGCAAGGATTTTGAAGCTTTGTCTAACATACTTTGGACACATGGTCAGGAGAGATTACTTCTTAAAGAATCTATATGTGAAACAGATCATTATGTTTGAAAGGGTGGAAGGACAGCACACGAGAGAAAGACCCTAGATAAAATGGGTTAACACAGTAAATGGGCTAATACAGGAGGGTGTGTCTGATATATTGAGACTGACTCAGGTTAGGGGAGAGTTCAGAGCTATTGTGTATAAGGTCAGTACGAGTAATAGTGAAATCAATGGCACATAATAACAACAAAGGAGAAAAGAGTGTGTACTGATGTTGATGGCCCATTAAAGCAAGGGATACTCCCTGAGATTGTGACATTAGCTCCAACAATGGACTCAAATACGCTAACAATCATGATATTGAATCAAGACTGGCAAAGTTTCATTCTGTTGTTCATAGGGCCACTTCCAGTGAGTTAACACCACCATAATTATCCATCCATCTACCTGTTTATCCAAATCTATCTGCTGCTTCATGTTGTTGTGGGGTGTCATTGCTTTCATGAATATTTTCCCTTTCTCTGTAGAGTAATAGGTCTTGCTTTTTCTTAAATGTTACAGAGGAAATATGAAGTAGAGGGAAGTTAAATATAGTTTTAGCTATCCCTCATTTTCTGAAAATGAATGGAGCAGACAATTTTGTTCCTATAAGCACTTACTTATATGTGAATATCATGGAAGTAGAGAGTAAAATTTCACATTAACTAAAAATCTCCATCATTGCATTATTTTGGCACATAATCCACGTTCTCTGTACACATTTAACCCATCATTGCTACAAGGCAAGTCAGTGGGAATTCCACTGCAACACTGCGATCTATTCTCTGCATGCACCAAACTCAGAAAGTTTTCTTAAGCGGGAAATCTTTTTCTCTATTGGAAGATGTGTAGTTGGTGACTATGCCTCCTCATTTGATGGATTAGGGAGTGATAATATGTGATCGATGAAGCAATCTTGATAACAAATCAGTTTAATACAATTTGCAAAGTTATTTTTTGAAACATTCAGTTCCCTGAGTCACTATCATTACTCAGGTCAATTCTATTGAACCTCTGATAACGATGTCCACAACTTTTAGCACACAAGCACCCAATCAACACCTTTTATCTATGTATCTTCAGAAATTAATTATAGAGTGCTTGAGGCTTTGGGGTTTTTTTGTACCTCCTCTGATTTATAATAATATAAATAAGAATCATGTTAAGGCAAGGCACAAGAAGGACAGTGACTTAGTAATTTTTTCAGGGCTCATAGAGTATCCAAAATCAGTCACTGCATTTATGCACAAAAGAGTGTCGACCTTTGCTTGTACTACACTATCTCAACGAGGGTGTTGCTGTTGTTATTGGTTGATGCTATCAAGATAGTTCTCTATAAGAATGAAGCAATATGAAGTACGTTGCCCTGTCATGTTCTATTTCCACAGACATTACTATGCTTGAAATCTTTGTTGCAACCACTTTATCAATTTCTTGAAAGGTCTTCCTCTTTCTGCTATGTCTTTACATTTATGAAGCCCAACGTCTTTCTACAGGGACTAGTTCCTCCTAATCACAGATCCAAGTTGTTAGGTGCTGTCAAGTCAGGGTCAACAAATAGTGATCCTATGTGCAACAGAGCAAAGCTTTGCCTGGCCTTGTGCTATCCTCATAATCTCTGCTGTGTGTAAGCACATTGCTGCAGTCACTTTGCTAATCCGTATCATTGAGACTTTTCTTATCTTTGGCTGAAATTCTACTTTCCTAAGTATAACTTTCTTCTCCTGGGACTGCCACTGGGCAATATGATATCTGATTTCTTGACTTCTGGTTTCCTGGCAATTAATGGTGGATTTAAGTAAAATGAAATCTTGACAACAAGCTCTCCCTGATTATCACGATATTGTTTGTTGGTCCAAGTGTGAAGACTTTTGTTTTCTTTATATTGAGGTGCATTTTACACTTATATTATAATCTGTAAGTATTAGGGATAAGTGTTCTTTGTTTTCTTCTAGCAAGGGTGTATAATCTATGTATTGCAACCTGATGCAACTTATTCCACTCCTAATGTCACATTCTTCTTTGTATGGCCTAGCTTGTTCTTGGATTATTTGCTCAGATACAAATTAAATAGTTATGAGGGAAAGATATAACCTTGAAGCACATTGTTTCTGATTTCAAACTATACCATTTTCTCATTATTTGAAAGACTGCCTCTTAGACTATGTGTAGGTTCTGCATGAGTACATATAAATGTTCATAATGTTTTGTCCTTTGCTTGTATCAGTATTTTTTTTCTCTGAGATTCATGGAGGTGCCTCCCTTTCAGTAGTAAAAATAGCACAGCTAAACATATTTCTGTTATGCTTCATAGGAAAGTGAGATACGTGTGATGTGATATCCCTTATTCCACAGCATCTTGCTTAGTCTTGTTTAAATTTCTGGCAGTTTCCTGAAACACATATACCCTATGAAATTTCCAACACTTAAATATGATTGACAATTTATTATGAAATAGGATCTTGAGATGATATCTACATTTAGACAATATTAATGCTTGTTAGTATTCATGGTAAAGAGTTGTGCTGCCAAGCCAAAAAGACATGGTTTAAATCCACAAGCTGTTCCATGAGAAAAAATGGACCATCTTACCCAGTGCAGTTCATTGCCTCTGAAAACCCGCTGAAGGGTCAACTGTAAGTTGATTATGTCTTGACAGTACAAAGCAACAACAACAAATATTAATTCAGAGATTTAAATGTTATTTCCAATTAATATAGTGGTTAGAAAATTCTCACCACTGGACTGATAGATAAATAATTGGAACTTTCAAAGTGTCACTGTCTTTGGATCTACAGTCAGGATGCTAGGTACTAACAGTCAAGAGATCAGGAGAAGTGTTGCACTGTGGGAGAAGGATGGTCAGTCTCCTCCCATGTGATTAACTACCTCTGAGAACATGCTAGAGTGTCAGCTATTAGTCAGATATGACTCAACAGTCCTCAACAACAATAATAACAACATTACACTGGGTAAGTCTTTAGTCAGGAAACTCTCCAAATTATTGGAGAACAATAGTGTCACTTTGAGGACTAAAGTATGCCTGATTCAGGCCATGCTCTTTACAATCACTTGCTGGACAATGAAGAAGATGACATGAGAAGAATTGACGTCTTTGAACTGTGGTGTTGGAGAAGAGTACTGGATACTCCATGGTTTGCAAAATGATCAAACAAGTATGTCTTGGAGAAGAAGAAAGGTGTAGCCAGATTGTTCCTTGGAGGAAAGGATGGAAAAGCTCCATCTTATATACTTTTGTCATGTTGCTAAGAGAGGCTTAAATAGGGACAGCATGTTTGAGGAGGTAGAAGGATGGCAACTAGAAGAATAGAAACAGTGAATGCACCAATAGAGTTAAATGTCAGAGATCAAGATGACGCAGGATAGGATATGGTTCATATCTGTTATTCATAGGATCATTATTAGTCATACGCAACTCAATAGCTCCTATGAAGAACAACAACATATTGGTGAGTATCCTCATATATCATGCAGGAGATTTGGGTCTGATTCCCTAAGGGGAACATCTTCATTTGCTCTTTGAGAGTTCTGTCCAACTAGTGGCTAAGGAGTTGTGCTTTCAACACAAAGGCCAATGGGTCAAAACCACCAAATCATCCAAAGACAAACAGTTAATATCCATTGTGTCAGAGGAGAAAGATATGTAATCTCTTACGCATACCAGCTGGATTTTTGTTATGGACTGGTATTCAATTGACAGTGATGAGTTGGGAGTTTGGTTGGTTTTTTTTTGTCTTTTTTTAAAAAATTTCCATTTTAGTTACTTCATTGAAAACTTAAATGTATATATATGCCTTCTTGTCTGCTTCAATGGTTTAAAAATTTAGAGAAAGAAGCAGACATATGCTTTCTACTGATAAAGCTATTACATATATGAAATTAAAGAAAAAATAGTACGGAGAATAAATATCTATGTCACAAGCTAGATAATAAGGAAATAAATTTTGTCCTATGAGAAAAAGTCTCATATTATGTATAACGTCTTGAGTTTTATTTTTTTGGGTTTTGTGTGTTTTGTTTTGTTTTTAAATTTGTTCAAGTTAATGTAATGATCATAAGGAAATAAAGGACTGGGTACTATTCTTCCATTTTTAGATTTTTAAGAATCAATAATGATATTAAAAACAATATTGCCAGTTCAAACCACCCAGTAGAAGCCTGTAGAAATATGCTTCCCTAAATATTATATATAGGGAACTTGTGGGAGAAATTTCTTCTATGAATCAACTTATACTCAATTTTTGTCGTTGTTGTTGTTGATTGTAGTTTAGTTGAGGATGACTTTGGCAACTCTATGAACAAAAGACCTAATGCCTTTCCATAACTATTGCCGTTTCTCCAAGTTCATAGAGTTTCCAGAGGCATATGGTTTAGGAAGTGGATGCCACTCCTGCTTCCATACCTGTTTTACAATGAGAGCTCCACCAAACACTGTCCACATTGGGAAAACATTCTGGTATTTGATATCCCAATGGCACAGGGTTCATCATCACAACAAACCCAGGTTATTTCATACAGAACATTGACAAAGAGTGATGTGCCAAGTGGAAGAATGTTCCTCCAGTTATAACAGCATATTTACCAAATTCCATTTTATCTTCCTGAACAGAGCTATACAACTTATTCATGTACAGAGAACTTTATTTTGAGTTCACACATATCCTATATGCTTCAGAGTAGAAGTGTGCTCCATAGGATATTCTGGTGGCCTAATGTCAAGAAGCTGCGCTGCAATCCTGAAGACATGTGGTTCAAGTCCACCAGCTGTTCCATGGGAAAATAAAACCCACCAACAGATTAGCTATGGGTTGGTTTTGACTCTATAGTACACAACAATTGTTTTTTAATGTGTGTCACCAGATAATTTTTCAAAAGTGCCTCAGAATGAAATAAAACTCCCAATATTTCCACTCAACTAAGTACTTCAGCTGTTTGCACCATACACTGAGTACATAAAGATTTAGAAATAGGACAAAATTATTTACTCCAATCTATTAACAGACTACCTATTATCAAAAAAGCCAAATAATTGTCTCTAGAAACTCATTATACATATGTATGTAGAATTAAATGAGTTGTTGCTTTTTTTTTAAAAAAAAAGAATATATTCACCAAAAGGTGAATGAGTAAAACCTTCCCCTGAGCTGGATTTTTCTGTCTTCTTAGTCTTAAATATTAAACAAACTCTAATTTGTTCTACACCGAAGAATGAAGGATTTAATATTGATGAGAAACTAAAAGTAGGACTACTGAGATGTAGAGTATTAAAATGGCTTTGAGAAAATAGTAAAGATCTTGGATAGATGTTTTAAATGAGGCAAGAAAACACAGGAACAAAATCAAACATTCTCTACTACCAATGTTGTAGAGTGCTTATATTACCATGGATGCTCCCCCAAAAAAACTAGTTAAAAGGAAAAAAAGTTGAAAAGTTGAATGTACAATAACAGAGAAAGTCTAGTATTGATTGCATTGTAGGAAAGCAGTTATGGGTTGAGACATCACTCATGACTTTCTCAACTTTAGTAGATTCATTGTCATAATTCAATAGCTATCTCATCCATGACTATATTATTTCTCTTTCTAAGAAGCAATGACTTACTGGTAGGTTGGTTTAGTGTTGTGTGTGTGTGTGTGTGTGTGTGTGTGTGTGTGTGTGTGTGTTCATGGTGGTTGTTTTGTTATACAGAACATAGAAAATGACCTACTAGTTTTGAATAATCCCCATTGAAATTTCTGCCTCTTCACAAAATGCCTATGGTTCCCTTTATGTTCAAGGAAAATGATTGGCTCTTGGACCAATAGCAGTGGTTATGAATAACTTGTATTCTCAATGGCACATATAGTGAATAGTTGGAAATGAAGTCTCTTAAGACTTCCTAATAAGAAAGAGAGGCATTGTCAATAACTCTGTCAATAGAATTAAATAAGCTTGATATTTTACTCATTTGGGACACAGTCAAAGGCCTTTATATAATCAATAAAATGCAAAGTAGCATCTTTCTGATATTCTGTTTCCGGTATAATGCTCTGACATGAACAATGTTGTCCCTCGTGCCATGACCTCTTTGGACTCCAATCTGAATTTCTGGCAGTTTTCTGTCAATATATTGTTATGACTGCTTTGAAGTAATCGTCAGCAAGATTTTGCATGTGATATCAATGATAGTGTTCAATAATTTCTACATTCTCTACCATCACTTATTTAGAGAATGGAAAAAGTATGGATTTGTTCTAGACAGTTGACTAGGTTGCTGTCTTTCATACTTTTTGGCAGAGACTGGTGAACAACTTTGTCTTGTTCAGAAACGTTCCATGGTTTAATTTTAGGCAAAATGTGTATCACGGTTGTATCTTTCTCCACACTTATTCAATTTGTATACTGAGCTAATAATTCAAGAATCCTAAATAATAAGAGTATCAGTGTAAAGACTAAGGTGCTCCTGACCTAAACCATGGTAATTTTAATTGCTATTCATGCATCTGAAATTTGGACAGTAAATAAAGGAGACTAAAGAAGAATTGATGCCTTTGAATTGTTGGGAAAGAATACTGAATATACTATGCACAGACCGAAGAGCAAACAATCTATTTTGAAGGGTGTCCTACTAGAGTCATACTTGGAGGCAAAGATGGTGTAACATTTTTTGACATTATATGCGTATATTTTTCAGGAGGAGTAAATCGTTGAGGAGAGAAATTATTCTGGGAAATATGAAGGGAGGGTCAGAGCAGAGAGGAACACTCTCACAAGATTTATTTACAGACTGATACTACAAATTGGACTGAGTGAGAGCGGTTATGAGGAGGGTACAGGAGCCAGCTCAAATCTACTGTTCTTGGGGTAGAAATGAGTTGTAGTCTACTTGATTACACTTAGCAACATCAATTTAGGATACTTATAAACCAACTAGAAAAATAATATATATGAAAAAATTGGAAAACATCTCCTTAGTAAATTGGAGAAGTGTCAATGTAGAGTGAAGAAAAAACACATTCTCCTAGAAGAACAGTGTACATAATGAATGGAAATGTAAATAGTGAGATAAATTCAAGAATATGTCTAGACAAACGCAGGCTTTTGTCCAGCCGATTGTCCCTGTATCATTTGCTTCCCTATATGTGTGAATGATAAATTGATAAATAAGTATAGTCTTTAAAATTGGTAGCATATTTTATTCTCAATAAATGCCAATTTATTTAAAACAAAGTCAACTCAATGGCACCTAATATTTGGCCTACTTTTATTTTTTAATAAACAGTGTATAGACACATTAAATACAAAGCTTAATAATGGTTTCTAATAATAATTTTTTAACACATCAAGAAACAATGTCATATCTTTTTGTCAGTGTGAAGATGCAAAAATATCCATGGTTTATTTCAACACAAGCATGTAAGGTGTGAAAGGGATATTAATGTTCCACTTATTATAGGTCCAACTTTTCTCTAACATTTCCTTTGTTAAGTATTTTCCTTCAAGATTTTCTATTTATATTGTAAGATGTCATTTGTATTAAAGTATAATCAATACTATTTTAAACAATTACTTAAAAAAATTTGGATGTATCTCATTGAAAATAGTATTTATGAAGAAAAAAACTAACTTACTGATTTAAAAGAAATTACGTGTGAATACTTATTTTCCTTTGTCTTCCCAAGCTGCATTTTGGAATCTTCTGTTCAGCTTTTCCTTCTCCTTGTCTTCCATTTGTTTTGGATTTTCAATATTCTAGTGTAAATTTTAGAGTCTCCTCTGGCATTCATATTGATCTCTTTGTCCTCTGTCTTTGTAATAAGCTGTTGCTATCTTCATGGATGTCTTTTATGGCATCCTGAAACTTATCTGATCTTCCAACATTAGGATTCAGTGCCTCAAACGTCCTCTTGAGATAATTTTTTTTTTAATTCAGATAGATTCGATCCCAGGTTTTATTTTGGTGTTTGTGGACTTACTTTCATTTTCTTCAACTTTAATTTGAACTTGGACATGAGCAATTGGTGGTTTGTTACAAATTCAGCACCTTGCCCTGTTTTGACAAGTGATAATGAACTTCTCCAATGATTCTTTCCACAGCTGTACTCAGATTCCTTTTCAGTCCTTCAAGAGAAGTCCATGTCTATAGTTATCGTTTGTGTTTCTTAAGGAACATATTTGCTACTTGAATGTACAAAATCCTATCCTTAAATCTCTAGTCTTATTTCTCTCCTGAAGTTAATAGTTTCTAACTAGCATTCTTTCTACTTTGTTTCTATATTTTGTATTAAAATCACCAATTATTACAAATACAATTTGACTGCATATTTGGTCAATTTCAGAGGGCAAAAGTTGACAGATTCCTCAATTTTCTTATTTTTGAGCTTAGTTATTTGTACTTATACTTAATTAACAGCTATATTAACAGGCCTTTCTCCTATGTCAGGAATTTTAAAGGACAGCTGCCTGGACAATTGACTGGGAGAGATCCATTTCTGTTGCCATCCCCAAGAAAAGTGATCCAACAAAATGTGGAAATTATAAAATAATATCATTAACATCACATGCGAACAAAATACAGCTGAAGATCATTAAAAAATGGCTGGAAGAGTATATGGAGTAGTGTCAGAAGTTCAAGCTGGATTTAGAAGAGATGTGGCACCAGGGATGTCACTGCTGATATTAGATGATTCCTGGATGAAAGTAAGGAGCACCGTAAGAATGTCTACTTGTGATTTACTGACTATGCAAAAGCATTTGTCTGGATCATAACAAATTATGGCTAATATTGAGAAGAATGGAAATCTTAGAACACATAATTGTACCCATGTGAAAGCTATTAATAGAACAAGAAGCTGTGTGCTAACAGAGCAAAGGAACATTGCATGGCTTGTATCCTTACTCAATACCTATTCAATCTGAAAACTGAGCAAATTATTCAAGATGCTGGACTCTATAAAGAAAACTGTGGAATCAGGGTTTGGAGGAAAATTTAACAGTAACATTTATTATGCAGATGACACAACTTTGCTTCCTAAATAAAGAGGATTTATAGCATTGTAACCTTCAATATAGATTACATTTCAGTATCAAGCAAACAATAATTATCACCACTGGATCAATCAACAGGCAACCTCATGATCAATGGAAAAAACACTGAAACTGTCAATAACTTCATCTAAGTTGGAGCCACAAGTACTACCAGCAGTAACAGCAGTGAAGAGATCAGGGGATTTATTGCACTGGGAAAGTCTGTCATCAGAGATCATTCAAAATTATTGAGGAGCAATGATGTTAGTTTAAGGACTAAGGTACTCCTGAGTCAGATCACAGTCTTTAAATCACTTGCCAAGATGTTGAGGACCAGACAATGAATTAGAATGAAAGAAGAATTGATGCCTTTGAAATGTGGTGTTGTGAAGAATACTGACTATTTCATTGACTGTCAAATGAACAAACAAATAAGTTTTAGAGAAGATGCACCGGGATTGTTCTTTGGAGGCAAGGATGACAAAACTTCATCTCTCATAATTTGGACATGCTGCTGGGAGAAGCTATTCCTTGGTAAAGGATGTCATGGTTTGAAAAGTATAGCATCAGCAAAAGGAAGGAAGATTCTCATCAAGATGGATTAGCATGGCTACTACAGCAATGGACTTGAGTATGATGGTGAGGATACACAGATTAGGACAGGATTCAAATCTGCTGTATATAGGTTCACTATGAGTATATTTGATTTTTCCTAATATAGTCACTGTCTGACTTTCATCACATAGCTGGTTTGTTGTGGGGTACCACCAGCTATCCTATAACTCAGCCCATGCTGAGAATAGCATATCTTAATCATGACTCGTTGTACTCACAATATACATGATTCTCAAGTTCATTGTTGTAGTCACTGAAGCAATTCATCTCATTGAGGATATTCCTTTCTTTCACGGCCTTTTACAATTCCCCATCTTTTTCTGAGCACTGAGAACAAGTCCAAAGTATGTGGGATTAAGTTTCATTGTCCTTTCCTATGATGGCGCTCTTATGATCTACTGGTAAGAAGCTATGATCCAATCACCTAAAAACATTCAATTAGAAATCACCTGTCGCTCCACTGGAAAGGTATAGGAAACTTCTTCCTGTATAGTTTATTGCCTTTGACACCTGCGGGAGAGTCTGCTACGTATCCGACTGGTGGTTCAAACTTCACACAATAATGACAACAACAATACTTGTCAATAAAGAGCACTCACTCAGGTTGAACTTCCTCTAAAACAATTTTGTTTGCTCTTTGGCAGTTGATGTTAACATTTTTTCAGCAGTCGAGTTCAATATTCATAAGCAATAAGGCATTTCAGAGGCATCAGTTTTTAATGGTTTTCCTTATCCATTGAAGAATATTTAGATGCATAGGAAGCAATTGAAAATACCATGGCTTGGACCAGACACACCTTAGTTTTTGAACTGGCATCCTTGCTCTTAAACACTGTAAAGAAGTCTTTGAGAGTATATTTTCCCAGACTACACAATTTTTAATACTTTTTAATTTCTTTAAGGATGCTTTAGGCACAATATTAAATGATCCAGAAAGTATTAAAAGAAGATGGAAAGAATATACTGGGTCACTGTAGTGAAAGGAATTGGCAGACACAGAAGAATTTCATGAAACAATATATGAGCAAGAGCCAATGGTGATGAAAGAAAAAGTTCAGGCTGCTTTGAAGGAAATAGTGAAAAATAAGGTCCCAGGAATAGACGGTGTACCAATTGACATATTTCAGCTAACAGATGCTGCCCTAGATGTGCTCACGAAGTTGTGCCAAGAAATCTAGAGAACAACCACTTGGCCAACTGACTGGAAGAGATCTATATTTGTTCCTGTCCCAAAGAAGGGTGACTCAACAGAGTGTGGCAACTATAGAGCAAGTTAGTTGATTTCACATGCAAGCAAGATTCTACTGAAGATTATCCAAAAACAACTGGAACAGCACATCACCAGAGAACTGCCAGAAGTCCAGGCTGGATTTAGAAGCAGTCGTGGTACTAGGGATATTGTAGCTAATGTTATATGGGTCTTAGCTGAAAGCAGGGAATACCAGAGGAATGT
>NW_006400142.1:1445931-1456695 GCF_000299155.1 Elephantulus edwardii
TTCAACTCTTTAGTATCTTGAATTCAATAGCACTCACAATAAAATTCTTGCAGAAGATTGTAAAAAAAAAAAAAATGACTGGAACAGTATATATACAGAGAACTGCCAGAGGTGTAAGCTGGGCTTCAAAGAAGTTGTAGCACTAGAGACATTATAGCATATGTCAGATGGAGTTTGGCAGAAAGCAGAGAGTAGTAAAAGAGGAATATCTATCTACTAAGTGATCTTTTGTTCTGCCTGACAGCTATTTCTTATTCTTTGTATAGGCTTTGCATGAACAAAATTAAGTGTTGTGGGATCCTTTTAACTCTTTATTAAGCCCCATAATTGTGAATGTTTATTCTAAGTTCTATGTGGTCATTGCAATAGATTAGTAGACAAAAAAAAATAATAATAATAAGCAATTAAAGACCTGGTAAAGAGAGCTCATGTTAGAATTTAGAGAAAATGATGTGACAATACTTCATAGAAATGAGGTTTTCACTATTGATACTGTAGATAGACACTGTTCTCCCATGTGGAATTAGCAGATAAGAGACCCAGTTGCTCCTATACTGACTACACTGTTTTAATAAAATTTAATTTTAAAAATCTCCTTTTGACAGATAAATTAGTGACAGAGTAAAATTGTCATCAAAAATATCAAATGGGAATACAAGAATGAGACATTAGGTCATGACTTATTTTTATAGCATATGAAGATGCTTACAATTGTTTGGGATGTTTGTGCTCCGTCCACTCATTGAAATTACAGACACGTACAAACAGAAGTTTAACTATTCATGTTCCATCCTTATGGTCTCCTGACGATAGTGCCACTGATACCTGTGTCATTGTTGTTATAATTAGATGCTTTGGTAGATGCACAGTCTTAGATATTTTACTTGTATATTCCATGTAAAAGTATATATGCCTTTTAAATAATATGTGTATTTATTTTTGTAACTTGCATCAAAACAATTGAAGAACTCAGTGGGATGGATGGACACAGAGGCCTCAAGGGTCAGCTTTCACGTCTAATGATCCTGTGCACTTCAGAAAAAACTCTACCTGATTCTGTCATAGTTTTACAGTTATTGCTTTACTAGAGTCTATTGTCAAAATAACTCTCTTGTTGACAGTTTTCCTCTTTTTTCACTGATCATCTAGGAATACCAAGAGAATATAATCATCACCAAGCAGGATATCATTCTCCAGGGGCCTCTTCCCTCCTGTTACCATCTCTTTCTCTAGCAACTTACAACATTCTAGCTATATTTCTTCACCATCATTTGTCTGTAAGTTTTCCATATGTGGTGATGTATGTTGCTGTATTGCAGGAAGTTATACCACCAGCATTTCAAATATTACAAAATCATCCATAATGGGTAGATTTCAGTGGGGCATCTAGATTAAGACAGACTATGAAGGAGGACTGGTCATACACTTTGAAATAATAGGCCTTCACAACTCTATAGACAATAGAACAATACAGTGACAGAAGAAGAGCCCCTGGGTTTGAAAAACTATCAAATCGTGACTGAGAAAGAGCTGCTTCTTCAAAGAGAGCCTATCATAATGATGTGGCTAGAGTGAAATTTTCACCAAATTTGGAAAGGAATCTTCATTTATGAAGAAACTTCATTTACAAAGAATCTTCATTTACTTAAGAACCTTCATGTAGCAAAGCTCAAAATGAAGCAAAACATCTACAAATCAATAATAATTGAAACATGGGATTTTTGAAGCATGAGTATAGGAAAATTGAAGTTTTCAAAAATGAAATGATACTCCATGGTGGTCTATTGGCAAGAAGCGTTGCAGCAATCCTGAAGGAAAGCAGTTCAAGGTCATCAGTTGCTATGCAAGAGAAGGATGGGTGATTAACTGCCATGTGATTAACTCCATGCACCAAAAGCTAAAGCCAAAAAGAAAGAAATCCAGACACTCTACTATAATTTTGAAATTGATAGAATTTGTAATCAATATGTTGTTGTGGTGGTGGTTACGTGCCATTGAGTCACTTGTGACTCATAACAACCCTATGTACAACAGTCCTAAACCCTGCTCTGTCCTGTGCCAATCGTACTGTCTCTGACACTCCCATCCCAATTACCCCAGTCACTGAATCAATCCACCTTCCCCTCCTGCCCTGTCATTCCACCCTACCAAGTATGATGTCCCTCTCCAAGGACCGGTCTCTCCTTACAACATGTCCAAAGTATGTTAGTAATGTAGTTATGTTAGTTATGTAGTAATAATTATTGATGTTTAGTATGCATATATTGGAAACAAAGAAAGTGGGACTTGACTGAAAGTAGAGAATATCATAAAGATGTTTACTTCTGTTTTATTGATAATAAAAAGGTGTTTGATTCAGTATATCACAAAAATTATGAGTATGAAAAGAACAAGAGTTGTATAAGGATGCCCATATGTGACTCGACTAGCTCCCCAAGGGCAATCTGTCCCCATCAGCAGCATTCACAATACAAGACTAATGTCAATATGGTCAGATATGCTTCCCACACTCCTGCTCTACTGGGTCCAAAATTCATTACAACAACCACACAGGTTTTATACTTATGATTGTATAGGATTTAGTAGTGACGCAAAAGGTATAATGCAAATTAACAACAGGATAAAATCTCTCCATAAAGATAGCTTCTCAAGTGTGGTCTCAGGCCCTATGGCATTCAGCATCATGGCTACATGCAGGTGATACAAAACTCTTGTACTTTTCTTAGTCGATGGTGATTTTTTTTTAAATTTCTGCTGTTGAATCTGTTGAGTTTCATGGTGAGACTAGACCATCACTTTGTGAATAGACAACAGCCTACATTATGCCAATGATAGAACCTTGCTTGGCTGAAACACTTTCTGTAGAAGATCAAACACAATAGCCTTCAGATCTCAACATCAAGAAGACAAGAATCTTTAACATTTGAATGATAAACAACCTCATGATAGGTGGAGAAAAGATTGAAAATATCAATGATTTTGTCTTACTTGAATCCACAATCAACATTCTTGATCAATTGTACCAACAGACAGGAGATCAGGAGATATATTGCATTTGAAAGTATGCAATAAAGAACCTTTCTAAATTACTAAGGAACAATTATATATTTTGGATACTAAAGTGCAGCTATTTCAGACCACGGTCTTTCAATCACTTGCTATACATCTGAGAGCTGAATAATGAATAAAGATAACAGAAAAATTGATGTCATTGAGTTGTGGTGTTGGAGAAGAGTACTTAATATCTGATGAAAAGCCAAAAGAACAAATAGGTATGTCTTGGAGAAAGTGTAGTAAGAGTGCTCCTTGGAGGCAAAGATGACAATGTTTTTTTTCTCATATCCTACAAGAAGCTATTCATTGGAGAAGTACAGCATGCTTGGAAAAGTCAGAAGAAGAGTGAAAGATTCTCACTGAGGTATACTGACAGAGTGAATATAGCAATGGGCTCAAATATGTTAGAAATGATAAGATGGCACAGAATAAGAAAAGGTTCAGATCTGTTGTTCATGGAGTAGCTATAAGTCATATTTGACTAAATGGTATGTAATAACAGACACAAAATGCCCATCCATATGATAAATTCAAACTTAATGGCTAAAAATTATTTTAAACAATAATTCCATTACACCACAATGGTAAACATTGAGAACTGTAATCTCAGAACAGTTCATAATACTTGTGTTAAACCTCTTAAAAAAAAAGCAGCTGTATGAAGATAACAAAGTCATACTGCATGATTTAAAAGCAGGTAAAATGTGTGTCAGGGTTCTAGACTTTATCCACAAAAAAATATTAATTTTTGTGGTGAACTAATCATTCAAGACACTCTACTATATGAAGAAGAATGTGTATAGTTTTGAGGAATACTCATCAACAATTTGTATTTTGTAGATGACATTACCTTATTTATAGAAAGAAAGAAGACTTGAAACACTTAGTACGAAAGAACAAAGACTAAAGCCTTCAATATGGATTACATTTCAGTATCAGGAAAACAAGTGCTCTCACTACCAGACCAATAGACAACATCATGGTTGGTGAAGAAAAGATTGAAATTGCCAATGATTTAATTTTAATTGGATCCACAATCAATGCCAATGGTATTAGTACTCAAGATATCAAAAGATACGCTGCACTGAGAAAATATGTTGAGAAGGTTCTGTACAGGATGTTAAAGAGCAAGGATTTAAATTCAGTCCTTCACCAATGATGCAGTCTTCTCAACTTCTTATGATTCTGAAAGTCAGACAATGAATAAGAGTGACAGAAGAAGAATCGGTGTCTCTGACTTGAGCTACTGATGAAGAGTATTGAACATCCCATAGTTTACTGAAAGAATAAACAAATCTGCTTCTAAAGAAGTACAACCAGATTGCTTCTTAAAGACAAGGATGGTAAAAAATCATCTCACTTAGTTTGAACATATATTCAAGAAGCTCCAATTGTTTTAGAGACACATTATGTTGGGAGAGGTAGAGGGTCAATGAAAGAAAGGAAGACCTTCTTCAAGATGGACTGACATATTGATTACCACTGTGGATATAAGCATGACAAAGAGAAGAAGGTGACATAGGATAGGTGAAGGTTATATCTGCTGTCCATAGCTTCATTATGAGGTGTAATTGATTCAGGGACATCTAACAACAATGCTTCTTTCAGAACCTATTTTTGCTTGTTCTTTTTTATTTTTTTAATTTATTTTTATATATCTTTATATATTGTATATTTTATATGTTTTTATATATTTTAATATATTTTTAAATATATTCAATATTCTTAACAATCTACGGTGTTTATTTTTCCTATATTTAAAAGTGTCTCACACAGCCTTTCTTCCTAATTCATCATTGTTTACAAACTCTGCTGAATTATTTTTCACAATAGGCAAGCCTCTACTGACAGATAATTGGGGTCTACTCACTCCTAAGTTGAACTGACTAGAACTGAGTTATGACTATTGACAATCCTACTACTGACTCATCAATGTCTTCACTATGTACTGTTTTATGATGAACCATTTTGACATTCTTTGAAAGATAAATCAGGGACATCATTCTGATACTGAATCAAAACCTAGTTGATAGATTTTGGTGTGAATATACATTGTAGTCCATTTTCTTTCCTTATTAAACACTACATAGAATTATACTTCCTCAGCCCCACACAACATTTATTGAGAGAACAAAGTCACACATACAGGAATTTTAAGCCAAAGAACATACTCCCCTTTGATGTGGTGACTTAGGATACCTAGTGATCCATACTTGACTCACTATAATGTAGATTTTGTAAATTTTATTTCTGAGTGCCCTAAGACCCACTGTTCCTGGGCCATCTGAAATCATAACTCTACTACATCACTTGAAACAGGTTCAATGGACAGGTCACCCTGTATTCACGCGTGTAAATGGTGAATAACAAAGGAGATGAAGTGTGTAGATAGTAAACACTATTGTGCTGGGCTACTAGGCAAAATTTGCAAAGGCTGGACCACTCAGAGGCACCCTAAATAAAAGTCAGGCAATCTGATTTTGAATGGAGATAGTGATGAGCGGACTGCAAGGAGAACAAATAGGTTTGTCCTGGAGAGGGTGAAGCCAGAATGCTCCTTGGAGTCAAGGATTCTGAAGCTTCGTCTGACATACTTTGGGCATGTTGCAAGGAGGGACTGGTCCTTGGAGAGGGACATCATGTTTGGCAGAGTGGAGGGACAGCGAAGGAGAGGAAGACCCTCGATGAGATGGATCGATTCTGTGAGTGGAGTGGTGGGAATGAGTGTGTTTAAGACGGTGAGGTTGGCACAGGATAGAACGGGTTTAGGACTCTTGTACAAAGGGTCACTATGAGTCGTTAGCGACTCGATGGTACATAACAACAACAGTACCATCAAGGGGAGAGCTCTGATGGCCTAATGGCAAGAAGGTACACTGCAATCCAGGGGACAGCGATTTGAGGCCCTCTGTTGCTTTGCAGGAGAAGGATGAGCAATCTCCTCCTGTGTGATGAAATGTCCTGAAAATCCACTGGAAGATCAGCTATGGATTGGTTCCAACTCTACAGTATACAACAACAGCAACAACAACAAAACAGGAGGGGTTATCATAAGTCAAAAGAATTTCATTCATACCATCTGATAAGAAAATAAACTAATAATTAGGAATGGCTCCTGAATGTAATAATTTTTAATTGAATCTACCTTTGATAATGTTGTTGTTGTTGTTGTGTACCATCGAGTCAGAACTGACCCATAGTTGACCCGCAGGTGGGTTTTCAGAGGCAGTTTAAGTAACTTGCATTAGTGAAAAAGAGACTCTCGATGAGATGGATTGATACAGTGACTGTAACAATGGATTTAAGCACAGTAGTTACTGTGATGTTGGCACAGACAGGACACTGTGTTATATTGCTTTTTATGGTGTTTCTATGCATCAGAACTGATTCAAGCCCACTCAACAACAACAAAAACTTGACTAATGTCCCAGTTCTCAATATCATATTCTTCTAACCAGTAAGAGAGAAAATCATAATACTTTTAAGTCTCTGTTGATTTTCAGAGTGATTTTCAAAAAGTTTCTGAGATTTTTGTGTCTCCACCTATGTAAACAAAAATCCAGACATTTACCCCAGATAATGGAGTTTCTCTTAGTGATGAAATAGTTTCTGAGCACCTGGCTTTTGAATAACTAAAAGCTTATCCTCATAAAGTCTCTTAGGAAGTTCTTTCCTCCTGTTAATGTACTGCTACTAGTTGGACATAACATTAAAATAATGTGCCATTAAAAAAATGTGCTTTTCTTTCTATTTGACAATTATTCAATAAACTTATTTTTGAAGTTGTTATGTGGAATTAAAAAAAAAAACACAACAAACCAACTCAAATTCTATACCAAATGAGAAACATTGATATTCCATACCAGATTATTCTAAATTGTCATACTGTTTTCTCATAAATATAACAGGACTGTTTATGCATGAAATTGGCTGAAAAAAACAAAACACTAACAAAGTTTGGGTATGGAAATTAGAATAAATAAAAAAGATGATATTTAGTTTTATATTGTTATTTAACAGAGGATATCACCAAATTAGTTAAATGAGTTATGAGCTTTATTAAACATTGCCACGGAGACACACACAAATGTGACAATAAGAAGTAAGAGAGATTTTTGAAGTGCCTATCACAATAGAGTTCAGAGTTTTTCTCATAACCAGACCTTTTTTTTCCTGGGAAGAAAAAGATATTTTGACTATATTAAGTTCCACACCATTGCCATTTAGCATAGAAAATAATTTATGCCTGTGAATAAGACTTCTAGTGTAGATTTCTATGATAATTTCATATTTCTACACTAAGAAGTGTAGGGCATATATTTCGACTATTCTCTATTATGTCACCTTCTTATTATGTCAAATCAATTTAACTTTAACTCTGAGTGTTCCTATGTGATAGAATAAAAGTGCTCTTTAGGATTTTCTTGTCTGTAATCTTACAGAAGCTGATTGCCTGTTCATTCTCCCACAGAGTCGCTGATTGGCTCACAATGCCCCTCTTTCAGTTCGCAACTGAGAGAATGTGCATTGAGCCAACAACTCCTTCCTAGAAATAAGTGTGAAATTTCTGTAAATGTTTGTATTAAAATCTAAAAGCTATCTTTATACTCAAAGATACTTGAGGTAAAAGTATATTAAAATGTTAGCCTTTACACTTGATTAGATGATTTTGAGGTTGTTGTTGGTTTTTATTCTTATTCATTATGATATAATAGATAAAAAGCAGACAGATGTAAGTCAAATCATTGATGATTTTGAAAGTAATTTGAAGGGAACTTGGAAGGAGTCAGTCAGTCGATTAGCTACTTGGAAAACATTGGCATTCAGCCACTCAAGCAGTAGTTATGCAAAAGCAGATTTCAGATTGATAGACCCAAATAAAGAGCATCCCACACTTAATCTTGAACTTCTTTCACATAATACTGAACTGAATATCTCTGGAAACATAATAATCTTTTGTTTTTGTTTTTTAATTTTTTTTATTTTGTGAGTATAATGAAAATTTACAGAAAAAATGAATTTTCATTCATTCATTCATTTTTGCACATTTTCCTCCCTCCCTTTAGCCCTTTTTTCCCTCCCCTAGTTCGCTTTAAAAAACAAAAAATTCATCCGTTATTACACAATTTCTTCCCTCTCCTTCCCCCTCCCTGTGCCCCTTCCCCAGTCCTCTTTACAATGTAGTATCTTTGAATGGCTTATTTGTATGGCTTCTTGGTTTTGAGTTATAAATGAGGATATGCCTATCACCCTCATGCTATTAAATAAAGTCTAATAAATGTCTTGAAGAAGCAGCCAGAGTATTTCCTGGAGGCAAAGATGGAAAAGCTTCATCGCCCACACTTGGGCATGTTGCTAGGAGAGGATACTCCTTAAAGAAGGAGGGACATTGTGGTTGGAAAAGTGAAGGGTTGGTGAAAAAGAAGAAAGACTTCAACTGGGTGGAATGGCAAACTGCAGTAATGTGCTTTAATGTGTCAGAGATTGAGAGGATGCTACAAGATAGGAGAGGTCTCATTTTTGTTGTTCATAGTGTTGCTATGAGTCATACTCAATTTGACAGCACCTAGCAAGAGCAACATCCCAATTTTAGGTCCACTGAGGCTGCTTCACTGCTAACCAAAAAGGCAATACGAACACATATGCTAGTTCCAAATTATGGAAAGCTTTACGAATGACAATCCCAGAACACATAATTGTGTTCATATGAAACCTATACATAAACTATTAAGTTTTCATATGGACAGAACAAGGAAACACAGCACAGCTTAAAATAAGGAAAGACATTTGTCAGAGTTGCATCCTAGGCCCACTCCTATTCAGTCTGCATAGTGAGAACATAATTGGACAAACTGTAGTGGAATATGTCACCAGGATTGGAGCATGATTCATCAAGAGCATTTGATATGCAGAGGAAAGGATCTTGCATGAAATACTTACTGTGTGATATCAAATATCACAGTCTTCAGTATGAATTACATGTCAACATCAAGAAAACAAAAATCTTCAACAAGGTAAATGTAAAGGTTAAGGTGTGCCTGATCCAAGTCTATGTTGTGTTGTTAGCTTACCCTCCCTTTTATTCAAATGTCTTGAGTACATTGAAAGTTAGAAAATAAACAAAAATTCTAGAAAAAGAATTGGTGTTTTTGAATTGTAGTATGTTAGAGAAAAGTCCTAAATATCTTATAAAATGTCAAAAGCATGAACAAATCTGTCTGGGGACAAGTGCAACCAGAGTGCTCCTTAGAGACAAGGATGACAATACTTCACTACATGCACTGAGTGTGTCGATAGGATGGGTCTGTCTTTGGGAAACACAAACAAAGAAACAAACAAATGCTAAGAAAGATGGATGATCAGAGCAAGAAAAGACCTTCAATGTGATGGATTGGTACAATCAGTATAATGACTTAAGCATTATGATAGTTTGAGGGTGATGCAGAAGAGAGAAAGGGTCAGACTTGTTATTTCAAGGTTGCCATGAGTCAAAGCTCCACCAAACACTGTCTACCATGGGTAACCATTATCGCATTTGACATACCAGCGTCACAGTGTTCAGCTTCACAGCAAACACAAGTTACATCTATATGGCAAGTGGACACACCAGGGCTTTATGACCTAAAACACTATTTGTCCAATGTTAAAGTCACCCACCTTTGGCTTGGTAGCATCACTTTCTGTCCACTTGGTCAACTGGTGTCTCTCTATGTTGTTAAGTGCCATCGAATTACAGATGACTCATGTTGTTGTTGTTATGTGCCGTCGAGTTGCTTGTGACTCATAGCGACCCTATGTACAAGAGCCCTAAACTCTGTCTTGTGCCAATTGCACTGTCTCTGACTTTCCCATCCCGATAACCCCAGTCACCGAATCAATCCACCTAATAGAGGGCCTTCCTCTCCTGTACTGTCCCTCCACCCTCCCAAGCATGATGTCCTTCTCCAAGGACCTGTCTCTTCTTACAACATGTCCAAAGTATGTGAGACAGAGCCTAGGAATCCTTCCCTCCAAACAGCCACCCAGTTTAACCCTTTCCAGGATGAATCTGTTTGTTTTCCTAGCAGTCCATGGTACTCTCAATACTCTTCTCCAGCACCACAACTCAAAAGAATCAATTCTCCTTCTGTACTCCATGGTCATTGTCCAACTGCTGCATAACAAGTGATTGCAAAGACTATGGACTGTATCAAACACTCCTTAGTCTCCTGAGAGACACCATTGCTCTTCAGTACTTTGGAGAGGCCCCTAACAGCAGACTTTCTCATGGCAATAGCGACCCTATAAACAAAAGTGCTCAACACAACGTGAATCAAAGGCAATTTGATGGCACCTCACAAGAACATTTCTAGTTCCAGCAGTCAAGAAATCAAATGACATGTTGCATTGACGCATCTGCTGTGAAGCATATCCTTAAAGTGCTAAAGAGTGAAGATACTGCTCTAAAGGTTGAGGTGTTCCGAACCCAGGCTTTAGTGTTTTCAAGTGTTTCAGTTACATGTATAAGTGAGTCAGTGAGCTAGGATGACAGAAGAAGAATCAATATATTTAATTGCAGTGGTGATGAAAAATAGTGACTGTGCTATGGATTACCAAAATAATAAACACATTTGTGACAGAAATAAGGAAGAAAGAAGAGGCAAAGGTAGTGAAAATTTGTCCCACAAAATTTGGACATGTTATCAGGACAGACTAGTCCTTGGGGGGAAA
>NW_006400142.1:1458940-1461093 GCF_000299155.1 Elephantulus edwardii
AAGGGTCCCTACGTTGAGGTCAATTCAAGAACACTAACAGCAACAACAGTATGGTATTGGACAGTGACGTGGGTATGTGCATCAGAAAAAAATATGGGCATGAAAACCCTATTGAGTAGCTTTATTCCACAATACATTAGTTTGGTTTGAGATAGAGACTCAGATTTGATTGTAAAAAATATGGATTTTATTGGAAAGGAATTAATTCTAATTCCATATTATTCAAAATGTGGAATTATTTCTCTTGGTTTCTAGTTATACTCAGAAATTAGAAAAAAATGAAATTAATGGATAACACTATGAACAATTCTTTCTATGATTTCATCAATTAAACTAATGTTTAAATTAAAGATAATACTAGAATTTACCTGGGTTTATTTATTATATTTACAAATTCCTCCACTGGTTATGTATAGTTATTAGTGCCATATAGCTCAGATAAGTAACGAAGTCTTCTTTGATAATACAATTGATCGATAGTATAATCAATTTCCTAGTCCTCTATGAATAAAAATAATCACACTGAAGATATCTTTAAATTTGTGGACTAAAAGCTTTAAACGCAGAATGTAGGATCTATTTTTATACTTAAGGATTATAATTCCCATTTTATTACTCTTAAAAGACACGTTTTTGGAGTTAAGACTTTCCACACCTTTGAGGAAGAAAACTTTTGGGTGGGAGAAATTTGGTGAGGATTAAGTAAAGTATTGAGGTAAGGCAGTTCCAAATCCCTAAACTGGTACGTAAGTATTGTAAGGGCAATAGAGGACATCCGGGTAATTATAGTGAGCCATCATTCTTGGATTGAAGTTTACATGATTAAGCTAATAATCATTACTTATCCCTACTCATGCTAGTAACCTAGTGGTAAGAAACTACCCTGCGATCCCTAAGGCACTCAGTTTGAATCCACCAGCTGCTCAGTGGGAGAAGGATGGGCAATCTCCTCCTGTGGGATTAACTACCTCTGAAAACTCACTGGAGGGTCACCTATGAGTGGGTCACTTCCGGCTCAATGCTACTCACAATAACAAACCATGTTGGACTCTGGTGGACTACTGGTAAGAAGTTGCACTACAATTTCAAAGGCAATCAGTTCAAATCCACCAGCTTCTTCATGTGAAAAAGATGGGCTGTCGCTTTCCATGAGGTTACTGCCTCTGAAAACTCACTGGAGGATAAGCTAGGGGTCTACTTCATCTTGACAGTTCCCAACAGCAACAATAACTCACAGTAGCCCATAAAGTCAGTTTAGTCCATGACTGCAAATGTATTTACAAATGCACAGTATACATATAAAACAGATTTATGCAACTGCACTGCATATTTAATATCTGCTATAAAAGAGTATTTATACTCTATCCAAGGGAAACACTCACAGGGCTTGTTTAAAGAGCTCTGAATCATGAAGTTTCAAAACATTTAGATTATTGGGTTAAAAAATAAAATGTTCCATATATTCAATGGAATTAAATCCCAAAGTTGTTCTTCCTAATAAAAATAAATGTTTTGTAAGATTCATAAATGATTTTTATACAGAATAATTCAAATGTAACTCTTTTACCATAGCAATGTAAGAAAACAAATAAAATTATTTTGGACTATGTAGTTCTTAAAGGATGATAACAAGTATATTTTTTACACCAAAAAATGAAAACAGATAAACAGATTCATACACACACACATACACACACACACACACACTTTGACACACATTTCTCATTCAAAAATGTTTTAAGAATTATTGCTATATCTATTTTCCTATTGAAAAAATAAGAAGCAAGGAATTCATATTCAATACATTTATTTCTTTTGTATTATTTTATACATAGTTATTTACAATTGAAATTCTAAAGTTGTAAGTCAGATTTTTTAGAGGCTCTGTATATTTCATTGTATTGTGATGATAATTTAAATGAAAGTGATATACTTAGAAGTAGATTTTAATATTATTACAATAGTAATCATTTGGGTTCTTAACATAGTAAGGATTGACATTTTATAGAAAAGGAAGCCAAAATTTATAAGAATCTATACTTTGCTTTCTACGAAGATGGTGCCAAAAGCGAAGAAGGAAGCCCCTGCCCCTCCCAAAACTGAAGCCAAAGCAAAGGCATTGAAGGCCAAGAAGGTGTCCTGAAGGGCGTCCA
>NW_006400142.1:1461548-1466098 GCF_000299155.1 Elephantulus edwardii
TAAAAAAAAAATCTATATAGTAACAAGCTCTGCAGAATAGCATTAGCACTTTAATTCACATCACAGAGGGTAAGAACTTGAGAGGTTCTTTATGGGCAGGGAAAAGACTTTTTGTTAAAGGAATAACAGTGTTTTAAAACACGTGGAGCATACACTTCTTACTTGTTGTAAAGGCAGGAAAAGACCTATGACTATTTTTTTTCATCCATTATGTATTACACATTTAAAACTCATTACCACTGAGTCTGTCTGACTCATAGTGACATTAAAAACAAGAGAAAGCTGCTTCCTCAGGTTTCCGTGACTGTAAATTTTAGAGAGGTAGACTGCCACATATTTCTCCCATGTGGTGGTCAACAGACTTGAGTCTATGTCAAACTGACCTTTAACTACAGTGGCCCATTTATTTGCACTACTTATCATGAAGATTATCCAAAAACGATTAGAACAGCACACCAGCAGAGAACTTCCGGAAGTCCAGGCTGGGTTTAGAAGGGGTCGTGGTACTAGGGATATTGTTGCTGATGTTAGATGAATCTTGGCTGAAAGCAGAGAATACCAGAAGAATGTCTATCTGTGTTTCATTTGACTGTGTGGATCATAACAAACTGTGGCTGACTCTGAGAAGAATGGGAATCCCAGAACATTTAATTGTGCTAATGTGAAACCTATACTTGGACCAAGAGGCAGTAGTCAGAATAGAGCAGGGTAACACTGCATGGTTCAAAATAGGGAAGGGTGTACGCCAGGGATGCATCCTGTCTCCGTACCTTTTCAACATGTATGCAGAGCAGATTATCCGGGAGGCTGGGCTCTATGAGGAGAATTGTGGCAACAGGATTGGTGGAAGATCTATTAACAATCTGCGTTATGCAGATGATACAACCCTGCTCGCTGAAACTGAGGAGGACCTCGTGCACTTGCTGCGAAGGGTCAAGGACTGCAGCCTTCAGTATGGACTGAGGCTCAATGTCAAGAAGAGAAATATTCTCACCACTGGACCAATTGGCAGCATCAGGATGGATGGCGAAGAGATTGAGATTGTTCACAGCTTCAGTTTGCTCGGCTCCACAGTCAACACTCTTGGCACCAGCAGTCAGGAAATCAAAAAGCGTATCGCGATGGGAAAGTCTGCTGTTAGGGACCTCTCTAAAGTACTCAGGAGCAACGGTGTCTCTCTGGAGACTAAGGTGCACCTGATACAGGCCATGGTCTTTGCAATCACTTGTTATGCATCAGAGAGTTGGACAATGACTAGGGAGGACAGAAGGAGAGTGGATGCTTTTGAGCTGTGGTGCTGGAGAAGAGTACTGAATGTACCGTGGACTTCCAGGAGAACAAACAGATTCATCTTGGAGAGGAATAAACCAAGCAACTCCTTGGAGGCAAGGATTCTGGGGCTTCATCTGACATACTTTGGACATGTTGCCAGGAGGGACGGCTCCTTGGAGAGGGACATCATGCTTGGGAGGGTGGAGGGACAGCGCAGGAGGGGAAGACCCTCTATGAGATGGATTGATTCGGTGACTGGGGTAATCGGGACGGGTGTGTAGGAGGCAGTGCGGTTGGCGCAGGGTTTAGGGCTGTTGTGCATAGGGTCGCTATGAGTCGCAAACAACTCGATGGTACATAACAACATCATGCTGTTTATAATTTCTCCTTCTCTTAATTTCCCTTTCATTTCCTTAGATCATGTGTCCTTCAGGAAGCTCTCATGGCCTAGTGTCAAGAAGCTGTGCTGTAATCCCAAAGGCAGACTGTTGGAGACCACCACCAGCTGCTCCACAGGAGAAGGATGGACAATCTCCTTTCCTGTGATGAACTGACTCTGAAAACCTGCCAGAGAGTCTGCTATGGATCGGTTCAGACCCAACAGTAAACAGCAACATGTGTTCTTCACTCTGCCTGTCATTCGTAGTTTTCTCTCTTTTATTTCCCTCTCATCAAACATAAAACTGGAGGCTGCAGATACAGCAACATAGAGCTGGTGACTTAGTCCATAGAAGTTATACTGAAAATAGAAAAACTGTGCTTCCCTGATGGTTCCAATCAATAAGTAGCTCCACAGGAGACGAATAAATGTTCTCCTATGGTGAGATTTATAGCCCCTAGAAGCCTGCTGGAGGGTCATCTACGACTCAGTTCCAACTCCATGGCAATAAGTTTGACTTTTGTTGATCCCTGTGAAGTTGCACTGCTAACTCAAAAGCTCACATCTCTGGTGGTTCAAATATGCCAATAGTGCAACAGACAAAAGAATGACGGCAACATATAGTCTTGGAAACCCAATGAATAACCAACTATGAGTGACTTCTAAATCTATTGCAACGAGTTAGTTACTTAGACTCCCATAAGACTTTATTCTAATAATCAAAACTTTGAAAACATAATACAATGTGTTAATGATGGATTTTTTGTAATTAGAAACATTTGAATGAAATGCTAGTGTTCTTTAATTTCTTTTCTTCATATGTAAGACAAACTTGATCTCAATATTTCTAATCTGATAAAGTTGGTTTTACCTTTACTTTGCATAAACCCATCATAAAGTAAATGCATGTTGACAAGAGCAAATATACACGTTGTGAAGAGTACAGTAAGTGCTCCAGGAATTGTACAACTGACAGTGAATGTGCTAGAAATGATATGAAAATGCAAAACAGAAGTTAAAGTTTACCATCTGGGGGGAATACAATCATAAAATTTATATAAAAATAATCTGTGCCAATATTATGTGATCCTTGGATTTTTCACAGAAAAAATTTAAAAGATCAATAGGTTTTCCTTCTTAGGCTGACTTTTACTGGAAACCTCACTAGAATTATGAATGAGCCTGCTGGAATTGAAAATCAAGGAGTATACCTTCCATCCTCACACCAATATTCAAACTTTTGTAATATACTACACTATCAGAAGGGTTATCTTAATTATCCAATACCACTATAACAAAAAATACCATGTAAAATGATTCTAAAAATTAGAAATGTATTTTTTTGAATAATAAGGAGTCTAACAGTCCAAAATAAGGGCAATTTTAGCTTAGAGAGATCTGATGATCTAGTGAGTAAGAGATCTCACTGCCAACACAAATGTTGACGGTTCAGGTACACCAGCGGCTCTGAAAGAGAAATTATGGGCAGTCTTCTTGCATGTAATTTATACCTCCTGAAAACCCTCTGGAGAGTCAGTTGAGAGTCAGTTCCAATGGAAAATAAATGAATAAAGTACCAGTTAGCCCAGAGGAAAGGTTTTTATTTTTTGAACTTCAACATCATGCTAGATGGAGAATTGATTGAGACTGACAATGACTTCATTTTACTTAGATCCACAATCAATAAACTTGATACTAGAAGTCAGAGGATCAGGTGATTGATTGCACTGGGAAAGCCTGTAGTCAGGGAACTCTCAGAATTGTTGATGAATAATTACATCAGCTTGAGGACTAAGGTGTACCTGATTCAGGCCATGATCTTTTCAGTTACTGGATATACATCTGCGGAATGGACAATAACTAAAGATGACAAAAGACAAATTGATGCCTTTGAACTGTGATATTAGAGAAGAGTGCTGAAGATCTGAAGCAGTGTCAAAAGAACAAACAAAATATGTCTCAGAAAAGATACAGCTACAGTGTTCCTTGGAGGCAAAGATGGTGATGCTTTGCCTCACATAAATTGGACATGTTGATAAATGAGGTGGTTCCTTGGAAGAGGATACCATGACTGTGAAGGTGGAAGGATGGCAAAAAAGAAGACGACTGTCAACCAGGTGTATTAGCACAGTCACTGCAACAACAGGCTAGAGAGTGTCCGAGATTGTGAGGATGATGCAGGATAGGAAAGTATTCAGTTGGCCATAGGGTTCTATGAGTGTAACTAAACAACTAATATACCTAACGCAACTTGTCTTTTGATTTCCTGGCTACTATTGTCAAGAGCATTGATCGTAGAACAACAAACTCTTCTCTGTCCAACATGGTGCTGCCAGTTGGCCCAGTGGTGAGAATCTTTGTCTTCTTGATACTGAGCTTCAAAGACTACAGTTCTTGACCTTCTGTAGCAAGTGCTTCAGGTCCACTACAGTTTCAGAAAGCAAGTGTCTGCTGAAGAAAGTCAAAGACTGCAGTCTCCAATATATACTGAAGGTAAACACCAAGAAAACAAATATTCTCATCAATGGGCCAGTTGACAACACCATGATAGATGGAGAAGAGATTGAGGTAAACAATTTCATTTTACTCAGCTCCACAATCAACACTTCTGATGTCAGCAGTCAAGAAATCAAAAAGCATATTGCATTAGGAAAGTCTGATGTCAGGAACTCTCTAGAGTGTTGAAAAACAAAGATGACAGCCTAGAGTTTAAGGTGTGCCTGATCCAAGCCATGGTCTTTGAAATCACTTGCTGTGCCCCCGAGAGCTAAACAATGATTAAGGATGAGAGAAGAAGAATTGATGTATTGATGTGTGTATGTATATGTGTGTGTAAATACATACATACATACATATGTGTTTATGTATATACATATACATATATATACACACACTACAC
>NW_006400142.1:1466198-1467872 GCF_000299155.1 Elephantulus edwardii
TTGTTAAGTGCCATCAAGTCAAATTTGATTCATAGCAACCCTGTAAACAGAAGATCTGAGTCTAGTCTTTCCCTTACACTTTCTGACACATAAGAGACCATTGCAGCCTTCACCTTGTCAATCTACTAGGTTGAGAGTCTTCCCTTCCTGGGCCGACCTTCCACCGTTTGAAACATATCGTCTCTCTCCAAGGAATAGCATCTCCTAGCAATATGTCCAAAGCATGTCAGGTGAAACCTCATCATTCTTGCCTCCAAAGAACACTCTGGTTGCATCTTCTCCAAAAGATATGTATTTGTTCTCTTGGCCATCAATGGGGTGGTCAGTTCATTTCTCCAACAGCACAGCTCAAAGGCGTCAATTAATTTGTTGTCTTCCTTTTTTATTGTCCAAGTCTTGGATGCGTAGCTAATAATCAGAAAGAATATGGCTTGAATCAGATGCACCTTAGTCCTCAAACTGACTTGACTACTCCTCAATAATTTGGAAAGGTGCCTAACTACAGATTTTCCCAGTGGAATGCATATCCTTTTTTTCTTGACTGCTGGTACCAAGAGTCTTAATTGTGGATACAAGCAAGATGTAGTTGGCAGTTTCAATATCCTCTCCATTTGTATGACACTGTCTGTTGGTCCGTTGTTAAGAATCTTTGTTTTCTTGTATATGTGTATGTATGTATGTATGTGTGTGTGTGTATGTATGTGTGTGTGTGTCTGTGTGTGTTTTTGTGTTTGTCTGTGTGTACACAGAGATGGAGAGAGTGAATGGATGTTTCTGAGCTATGGTGGTGGAAAAGAGTATCGAATATAGCATGGACTGCTAGGAGAACAAACAAGTTCATCCTGGAGAGGGTGAAGCCAAGGTGCTCTTTGGAAGCAAGGAATCTGAAGCTTCATATGTCATACTTTGGACATGTTTCAAGGCAGGATTTGTCTTTGAAGACTGAAGTCATTCTTGGGAGGGTATAGGAAGAGTGCAAGAGAAGAAGATCCTTGATGAGATGGATTGATTCAGTCACTGGAGTAATTGGGATAGGTGTGTCCTAGACAATAATATTGGCAAGGGATAAAACAGAGTTTAGGGCTGTTGTACATAGGGTCACTATGAGTTGCAGGTGACTTGATGGTACATAACAACAACAAGATATGTGATACACATGTTGCTGTTGTTGTTATGTGCCATCAAGTCACTTGTGAATCATAGCGACCTTATATACAACAGCCATAAACACTGCTCTGTCCTGTGTCAACGGCACTGGCTCAGATACAACCCTCCCACTCACTGAATCAATCCACCTCATAGAGGGCCTTCCCCTCCTGCGCTGTCCCTCCACCTTCCCCAGCATGATGTCACTCTCCAAGGACCAGTACCTCCTTACAACATGTCCAACATATGTCAGATGTAGGCTCAGGATCCTTGCCTCGAAGGAGCAGCCCAGTTTAACCTTCTCCATGATCAATCTGTTTGCTTTCTTAGCAGTCCATGTTACACTCAATACTCTTCTCCAGCACTAAAGGTCAAAGGCATCAATTTTCCTTCTATCTTCCCTAGCCATTGTCCAACTCTCTGACACAGAACAAGTGATTGCAAAGACCATGGCCTGTATCAGACACACCTTAGTCTCCAGAGAGACACCATTGCTCTTCAGTACTTTGGAGAGGTCCCTAGCAGCAG
>NW_006400142.1:1468276-1469662 GCF_000299155.1 Elephantulus edwardii
ACAAGGAAGAATTCAAGATACTAAAGAGCTGAACAAAAGGTTTCAAAAGGCATCACTGGATGACAAAGTAAACTATTACAGAGAAATGTGCAAGGCACTGGGGTGAGAAAATCAAAAGGGCCAAACTTGCTCAGCATTTCTTAAGTTCGAGGAACTGAAGAACAAATTCATACATTGACTTGCTATAATCAAGGATGCTTTAGGAAGAATATTAAATGATTCAGGATGTATTAAAATATGGAAAGAACATACTGACCCACTGTATCAAAAGGAATTTGCAGACTCAGAAGAATTTAATGAAAGAACATATGAACAAGAGCCTATAATGATGAAGAAAGAAGTTCAGAATGCTTTGAACGAAATAGCAAAAAAATAAGGCTCCAGGAATGGTATACCAATTGACGTATTTCAGCTAACAAATGCTGCCCTGGACGTGCTCACCAAGTTGTGCCAAGAAATTTGGAGAACAACCAACCACTTGGCCAACTGACTGGAAGAGATCTATATTTGTTCCCATCCCAAAGAATGGTGACCCAACAGAGTGTGGAAACGCTAGAACAGTATCATTAATTTCATATGCAAACAAGATTCTGCTGAAGATTTTCCAAAAACGACTGGAACAGCACATCAGTAGAGAACTACCAGAAGTCCAGGCTGGGTATAGAAGGGGTCGTGGTACTAAGGATATTGTAGCTGATGTTAGATGGATCTTAGCTGAAAGCAGAGAATACCAGAGGAATGTCTACCTGTGTTTCATTGATTATGCAAAGGTGTTTGACTCTATGTATTATAACAAACTGTGGCTGACTCTGAGAAAAACAGGAATCCCAGAACACTTGATCGTGCTAATGTGAAATCTATGCTTGGACCAAGAGGCAGTCGTCAGAACAGAGCCAGGAAACACTGAATGGTTCAAAGTTGGGAAGGGCATACACCCGGGATGTGTCCTGTCTCCTGTAATACATATAGTACAGCCTAATAAATTATTAAATTATTCAAACAAACATGATCGATTTAAGGGTTGAATATTATGCAGTGTTTAAAACTCACCTTTTGAAAGTAATTGCCTATAATTAAATGGTCTTTTAATATCTAAATATAATGTGATGTATGTCTCATGTTTAAGAATACATTAAAATGTTAATAATACATGTGTTCAATTGTGTCCCATTTTTATTTCAGATTGAATTTTGTCCACAAATATTATGTATTACAATTGATGTTGTTGTTGTTCTTATGTGCTGTTGAGTCGCTTGCAACTCATAGCGACCCTAAACTCTACTCTATCCTGTGCCAATCACACTGTCTCTGACACTCCCATCCCAATTATCCCAGTCACTGAATCAATCCACCTCATAGAGGGCCTTCCTCTCCTGCACTGTCCCT
>NW_006400142.1:1470397-1483811 GCF_000299155.1 Elephantulus edwardii
TGGCGTACACCCTTCCCAATTTTGAACCATGCAGTGTTCCCTTGCTCTGTTCTGACGACTGCCTCCTGGTCCAAGTATAAGTTTCACATTAGAATGATCAAGTGTTCTGGGATTCCCATTCTTCTCAGAGTCAGCCATAGTTTGTTATGATCTACACAGTCAAATGCCTTGAATAGTCAACGAAACACAGATAGACATTCCTCTGGTATTCCCTGCTTTCAGCCAAGATCCATCTAACATCAGCTACAATATCTCTAGACCCACGACCCCTTCTAAACCCAGCCTGGACTTCTGGTAGTTCTCTGCTGATGTGCTGTTCCAGTCGTTTTTGGATAATCTTCATTCAGTAAAATCTTGCTTCCATGTGAAATCTGTGAGACTGTTCTGTAGTTACAATTTATAATCTTTATTAATTTGTGGTATACAAATTGATGATTTCAACAAACAGATGGTGCCTGGCTGTGCTCACTAACTTGTGCCAAGAAGTCTAGAGAACAACTACTTGGCCAACTCATTGGAAGGCATCCATATTTATTCCAGTCCAACAAAAGGTGATCCGAAAGAATGTGGAAATTATCAAACAATATCACTAATTTCACACTCTAGCAAACTCCTGCTGAACATTATCCAGAAAGGACTGGAACAGTACCTTGACAGAAAACTACCAGAAATACAACTCAAGATGTCGTGGCACTAGAGACAGGATTGCCTTTATCAGATGGACCTTGGCAGAAATCAGAGTGCCAGAGCAATGTCTATATTTTATTTCATTAATTATTCAAAGGCATTTAATTGTGTGGATCACAACAAATTGTCGCAACCTTGAGGAAAATGGGAATCCCAGAACACTTAATTGTGCTTATGCAAAACCTATATTTGGAGCAGAAAACTGTTCTCAGAACAGAGCAGGGGAATGTTGAATGGTTCCAAATCAGGAATGGAGTGTGTCAAAGGATGATCCTGTCATCAAACCATTTCAGTCTATATGCAGAACAGAAATAGATAGATTCAAATCTCAATATTTTCATTTAACAAGTCAACACTTGTGCTACTTCACCCAATTCAATTACAGGTGACAAAAGAGCTAGATTGTTTATTTACTTACATTATTGCATCATTACTATAAGTATTAAAATTCTAAAAAGGTGATTTTGAGTTCATTCCAACTCTTAACTATGAGCTATGCTGTGTACAGAAAACAAAACCAAACCACCACCATCACCACCACCAAAACAACAACAAAACATTGTCTGTCCTTGCACAATTTTTACAGTTCTTATTTCTGATCCATTTCTTGCTGCCTCAACGTGAATTAATCTAATGTGAAGTGTTCCTTTTGTCTCTTGGAATCTCCACTTGGTAAAGAATCGTTTCTCTCTCTAGGAAAGGTTCCTCCTGACATCTCCAAAGATGAAGTACTGCCATCTTCATTTCTAAGGGGCTCTCTGGCTGTACTTACACTATTTTGTCTCAGAACTCCACAATATATCCAATATTCTTTATGTACTTTATAACTGAAAGGTATCAATTGTTAGAATTATCATACTCACTGTATCACTTTTGTAAGCATACGAGGCCATTTAAAATAAAATTACTTGGGTCCCATACATGTTCAAGGCCATACAGTTGTCTCTAAACTCTTTGAAAAGCTTCCTTTTATATATTTTGATACTTGACTGATTTTTCAGACTCACTGATTATGTATCAAAGTAAAATGAAATCCTTAAGCACTTAAATATTTTCACTTCCAATACAAATGTTGTTTCTTCATAATGTTCGTCTATAAAGATTTTTCTCTTAAGCATATACACAAATTAAAACAAATGGGGTCATTAATATTCATGTAACTGTACCTAGGGAAAAGACAATTCTTAAAGGAGAAGAAGAACCAGTCAATTGACCAGGATCAATTACCATAAACACACACACACACACACACACACACACACACACACGAATTCTGATTTAGAAACTTTTTTAATGATTAATGGTTAAATTAATCTATTAAAGCATTTTATTTTATAATTTATACCAGAGAATTGTCATTTGAAAATAACTTTGTCAGTGAGAACAAGTGATGTGAGTTAAACAAAGACCTGGAACTTCTTTATAAAAGTTGTTGTTGTTGTTGTTAAGTGCAAGCGGGTGGGAGACGACCCATAGCAACGCTATGAATGAAAGCCCTGAATATAAGCTTTACAATGAAGTGTAGATTAAGACCATTATACATTAATAATTTAAAATATGTAAAAACGGCAGTGAACAGTTAACATACTGTTCAAGGTAAGTTGTTGCCAATTCAATGTAAAATTTTATTAGGGTATCATGATACTTGGAGAATGATATAATATAGGGAGAAAAGATAGTAATTGTCAACAATTTCATATTACTTGGATATACAATCAATGCCCTTATTATTGTTGTTAAGTGCCGTCGAGTCACAGGCGACACATAGCGACCCTATGAAGGAGAGTCCTCAACACTTGTGTGTTTTTGATCCTCTCTCTAGGTTTATAGGGTTTCCGGAGGCAAGATCAAAAGATGCATTGCATTGGAAAAGTCTATATTCAGGGATTTTTCCAAATTACTAAGTAGCAAAAATGCAAATTTGAAGACTCGTGTGTACCTGGTTCAGGCCATTGTCTTTCCAATAATTTACTATATGCATTTAAAGGCTGGACAAAGAATAACGATGGCAGGAGAAGAATCAATGCCTTTAAGGTGCGGTATTAGGGAAGATATTGAATATCCCCTAGTCTTCCAAAAGAACAAAAGGATATATTCTGAGAAAATATAGACAGAATGCTCCTTGGAGGCAAATATAACAAAGCTTCATCTCAAATATTTTGAGCATGTTGTTAGGAGAGGCTATTCATTGAAAAGGGAAATTACGTTTGGAAAAGTGGAGAGTCAGCTAATGAAAGGGAGACCTTTAACAAAATAGATTGATATAGTTGGCTCAAATATGTAAAAAAAAATTGCAGAACATGTCATTTGGGAAACAGAGCTTTATGAGAAGGAATGTGGCATCAGGATTGAAGGAAGACTCATCAACAACCTATGTTATGCAGATGACACAGCCTTGCTTGCTGAAACTGAGGAGAACCTGAAACACATGTTGCAGAAAATCAAGGTCTGTAATCTTCAATATGTATTGAAGCTAAACATCAAGAAGACAAAGATTCTCACTGCTGTTCCAAATGGCAGCACAATGATACATGGAAAAGGGATTGAGATTGTTGACAATTATAGCTTGCTTGTCAAAAGATGTCAGTCTGGAGACTGAGATGTGTCTAATCCAGGCCATAGTCTTCGCAATTACTTGCTATGCATTGGAGAACTGGAGAATGACTAATGATTTTAGAAGAAAAAATTGATGCCTGCAAGTTGTGTTGCTGCAGAAGAGTCTTGAACATAGCATGGACCACCAAACAAACAAATAAGTCTGTCTTGGAGAGGGTGAAACCAAAATCTACACCCCACTTCTCAACATGAAGAAAAAAATCTGTACCACTGAACCATTAGACATCATGATGCATGAGAGTTGGAGAAAATAGATTGACATGGTCAATTTCATTGTACTTGGAACCATAATCAATACTCATTGTTATAGAAGTCAAGAAATCAAAAGACGTTACAATTGGAAAATCTGTTGTAAGAAACTCTGCAAAGGTTTAAAGACCAACCATATCAGTTTAAAGGCAGGTATGTCTGATTCAAATCATGATGCTTTCAATTCTTTCCAATATATCTTAAAGTTTAATCATGAATAAAGATGACAAATGAAGAACCATGGTTTTGGATTGTGTTGGAGAAGAGTATTGTGTATACCATGGTCAGCTAAAAAAAAAAAAAACCCAAACAAAACTGTCTTGGAGAAAGTGTATCCAGGTTGTTCGTTTAAGGCAAGGGTTATGAAATTTCATCTCATATTTTATGCATGTTGTGAGAAGGAATCAATTTTTAGGGAAAGACATTATTCTGGAAATGGTGGCAAGAGAAAGGAAGGTAGATTTTCAACGAGATGGATTTACCCGATATGGATTCAAGCATATCAGAGATCATGAAAAAAATAATAGATCAATGTTCAAATCTGTTGTTCATAGAATTGTTATTAATCAATCTTAGCTGACTTTATGACACTTAACAACAACAGCAACAATGACATGGATGTTCCATAACATTCATTTGTAAGTATCTATACTAATTAGAAGTCAAGTGTACGTCCTCCAGCTGATACCATATCTGTCTCCTTATCACGTGAGAGGAGATAGCTATTTTTCTTCAGGGGACTCAATATTTGAATTAGCAACACAACTTGCTAAGAACAATGTCACCATGATGTCAAAGTCAAACTCAGTTCTGTAACTCAATTTTGATTCCTATTAGTTATATAGGACAGAATAGATTTTCCCCATAGGGTTTCTATGGTTGTAATCTTTACAGAAACAGACTCCCACTTCTTTCTTCCATGGAGCATCTGATTCATTTGAACTACCCACCTTAAGATTTACATCCAAAGTGTTAATCACTGTGTAACCAGGGCACTTAAGACTCATTATGTGCAATTTCTAAATGGAGACTTCCTTGATCTCTTTTTATGGTGCTAAGTCAAATCCCTTAGACTGCCAGCCTTTTAGTGGATAAGCTACTTACATGTTGCCTAGAATCTTGACTGTCACTATTAATAATTCAAATGATATATTACCACAAAGAACAAAAATGCATTAAAATTCGAAGTGGAACCACTTCAAAGAAAGAAAAAGCATACAGAAAGTTGTTAGCTCTTAGCAATAGAGAGCATGAGAGAAGAAGAAAAAAACAGGAGTCAAGAAAAAAAAGAAAGCTCACAGAACAGAAAAACCTTGATTCTATCTTGAGTGCCATTATGCAAATTCTAACAGCAAAGTTTTGGATAAATATGGTAATTTGATAGTTATTAGAATTGTCATTGTTGTTGTTATGTGCCACTTCGACTCCTAACAACCTTGTAAACAACAGATCTGAACCTTGGCCTATCCTAAGCAACCTCACAAACACCAACACGCTTTAACCCATTGTTACAATCAATCACAGGATCAATGATGTGTTCAGCACATAGATTTTAAAAGTATGAAGAAATTATACATTCCTGATACACATCTCCCTTCACTTTGGACCATGTAGTATTTCCTTGCTCTATTCAGACAACAACTTCTTGGTGGCATATAGATTTCACATGAACACCATTAAGTGTTCCGGTATTCCCATTCTTTATTCTATCTGTAATTTGTTGGATTAGGATTGTTAGGTGGTTCAAATCATGAAAGGTTCTAATTCTTCTCTTTCTTGTGACATATTAACAGTGTTACTACTACACAACCATTCACAAACAAATTTGTTTTGGCAGAAGTTTATTCAGAATGTTCTTTAAGTTGCAAAGTCTTGAGGCTTCATCTCACGTGCTTTAGGTGTTTTAGCAGGAGGGACTGATCTCTGGAGAATGACATCTTGCTTGGTCAAGTAGAAGGTGAGCAAAAGAAAGAAAGATCCTACATGAGCTAGACTCACTAAGTGGCTGTAAGGATGAATTCAACCATGGCAAACATTGTGAAAATGGTGCAGGATCACAACATTTGTAGCTATTTTATATTTATCTGAGTCAAAATCCAATAACAGTACCTAATGACTTTAATTACTACAACACTATTTTTTGAAATTTAAAACATTTTTTTCTTTTATTGGAAATCATCTGAACATAGAAGTGAATCTACCATCTTGCCCTGTTTGACGGATTTACTATGTGATGTCTTCCAAATATCTCCTTACTATAGGGGACCAAGAACTTGCTTATACCAGATGAATGTCTCTATTGACAAATCATACTCCTCTGTTCCTAGACTGATCCATAACATGGCCTAAACACATGAGTAATGAATACACACTTGCTAGGGACAGCTGTCCTACTCACCTTGTTGTTGTTGATTGCCTTCAAGTTGAGCACAGCTCATAGTGACCCTATGGGAGAAAGGCCTGAAGCCTTTCTATAACTATCATCATTTATCAAAGTTCACAGTTTCTGGATGCATATTGTTTAGGAAGTGGATGGCACTCCTGTTTCTAATTTATTCTTACCTTGGGGTTTGAATTTTTCCACTCAGATCCAGAGCTAAATGAATCCCTACTAGAAGCTTTCAAGTTTCAGAAACCAAAACAAACAAGGTTGTCTCGCAGAAGGTGAAACAAGTTTCTCCTTTGAGGCAAGGATTCTGAAGCTCCACCTGACATATTCCGCACATGTTGGAAGGTCCTTGGAGAGGGGACATCATGCTTGAGAGGGTGGAGGGACAGCGCAGGAGAGGAAAATCCTCAATGAGATGGATTGATTCAGTGACTGAGGTAATGATGGTAGGTGAGTTGGAGATAAGGTTGGCTCAGGATAGAGGAGGATTCAGAGCTGTTATACCATAGCGTCACTATGAGTCTTAAGCAATGCAGTGACACATAACAACAACAACAATAAAAAGTTAGCATTTTAAAAACTGTTAAATTATTTCCTTTTTATTAATATTAGATTAAAATATTATTTTCGTGAAAGTTTGACTTTTGTTCTTTCATCAGTGCAAGTTTTCCTCTCTGTCTCTCTCACAACTCACTTTGTAATACATGACATTTGTTCTGGATTGTTAATTGTCATACATTTGAAATGAAGACTAGGACTAATGAGAAGTGAAAGTAATTGTGGAAAAGGAAATGCAGAATATAGCAGATAAGATGACTTCAATCTCAGTGACCTTTGGTACTGTGGGAAATTGACCATCAGATGGTTAATGGGAAAATCCCTTGGGTGAATGCGAAGTAGCAGAATGTGAATGAAAGTTCATCTCTGGTTGTTCTAGGGAGAAAGCATGTCAATGATGGAATTAGAATTCATGGAAAGACCTTTCAAAGTTAAACTTTGGATAATTAGTAAAACCCTTCTCTCATAGAGTTTATATTGTTGTTGTTATTGGGTGCTGTAGAGTACAAATTACAGTGAGCATTTGAACAATGGATCTGAAACTTGTCCTATCCTGTACCATCCTCACCATCTCTGACACTTGAGCCCATTGCTGTAATCACTGTGTCATTCTGCCTGGTGGAAGGTCTTCTTCTCTTTTGACATCCCCCCAAATTTCCAAGCATTATGTCCTTCTTCAAGGAATAGACTTTCCTAAAAATAATCCCAAAGTATGTGAGATGAAGCTTCATCATCCTTGCCTCCAAGGTATACTCTGATTACACCTTTTGAAGACATATCGGTTATTTTGGCAATTCATGGAATAGCAATAAAAGGTAAACTTTGTCTTGTGATTTTTGTGATTCCATTGTGATCACATTCTACTAAAGAATAGGATGTTGTCATTGTGTACTCCTGAGTCAGAACCAACTCATAGCTAATTCTCCACTGGCTTTCAGAGTCAGTAAGTCACATGAGACGATTGCTCGTCTTTCTCCCATGGAGTGTCTGGTATCTTTGAACTTGGAGTTGATAATGCAACTACTTAGTACTAAGCTACTAGGGCTCTCCTGAGGCCTAAGGATTATTTAGAGAAAAATCATTCTTAGACTTTAGTTTATGTAAAATTTATTAGCATGTTTCAGATATTTATAAAACTATGCCTTTGTTAATTAACTTCAGCTTGCATCCATTGTCTATAAAGGAGATTTTAGTTTCTATTCAGTTTGAAGACTGAGGCACACCTGATCCAAGCCATGGTGTTTTCAGTCACTTGTAAAAGCTGAGCAATGGAGGAAGACTTAAAAGAAATTATGCCTTTGAATTATGGTGCTGACAAAGAGAATTTAATATATGCACTCCTAAAAGAATAGTTTGCTTTTGAAGAAGTGCAACCAGGATGTAAGGCCTTTTTTTTTTACATACTTTAAATTGTTATCAAGGAACTCTTTCTGGGAAAAGGATGTTATACTTGAAAAAGAGTCAATGAAGGATAGAAAGATTCTCCAGGGAACAGATTGAAAGAGTGACTGTAACAGTGGTATCACCATGTATATCGTGAGGGTTTGGTGCTGTTGTACATAGGTAGGTCCCTAACAGCCAACAATAACACTAACAAGACAATTATTTTATATGTGATTTTTTACGACAATGGGTACCACAGCAAATTGTGGCTGATAGTGATAACATGAATCTCAGAACAATTGTGTTCATGCAAAACATATATCTAGATGAGGAAGTTGTCATACAAACAACTTCACCCTTCCAAGCTCTAATCATTCTCCTAGGAAACATACCCAAATATGGTAGTTGTTGTTATTTTCTTTGAATTGAACATGACTCATAGTGACCCTATAAATGAAAGGCTTGAAGCCCCTCTAGAACTATCAACATTTATCAAAGTTCATAGAGGTTCTAGAGGCATGTTATTTAGAAAGTGAATGTCACTCCTGTGAGCTTCAAAACCCTTACCTACAGCAAGCAATAAATGCTGGCGAGGTTGTGGAGAAACTGGAACCCTTATTCACTGTTGGTGGGAGTGTAAAATGGTGCAACACCTGTGGAAAGCGGTATGGCGCTTTCTCAAAAAGTTGCAAATACAGATACCATTTGACCCTGCAATACCACTACTGGGAATATACCCAGAAGAGACCATAACTGACACCCAAGCAGATATATGCACACCCATGTTTATTGCAGCTTTGTTCACAATAGCAAGGAGTTAGAAACAACCTAAGTGCCCATCAACAAACGAATGGCTAGAGAAGCTGTGGTATATTCACACAATGGAATACTATGCTGCATTAAAAAAACAAGGAACTCACGCAATATTACTCAAAATGGTTGACTCTGGAGAACATTATGCTGAGTGAAATGTCCCAGTCACAAAGGGATAAATATTGCACAGTGCCACTGTTGTAGAATGGGACTGTCCTTGGGGTTGGGAAGAGACTGAGTAAGATGGGTTCAATAATGTACGCTGCTCTGAAACAGAGAAGAGAGAAAACTGTTTAAAAGAGACATGTGATTAGGTATTTCGGTCATGACAGGAGTCTAGAGCGATGGCTACATGGTGGAGTGGACCTGGGGGAGGGTTTGTAAAATAATGAAAGAATCTTTTACTTTTCCAAGAGGGTAATGTCTGGTGGCGGGGGGAGACTTGGGAGGGGACAAATCTACAACAATGAATGAATGGAAATCCAAAGCCTCTGTAAATTTTCACTGAAATTAATAACAAATTTAAATTTAAAAAAAATTAAGTTAAAGTAAGAATGGTAATGGAACCACCTTACCTCTGTAACTTGATTTGTGCCAATATTAGAACCTCTACTCAGAATATTATTGCTTTTCAATTTTTGACTCATGCACTTTTAACTTGTTAGTTAAATTTGTATCTTCTAGGCTGCAACACTTCCATGATACATCTTCAAGGATATGAACATGTACGGCTAAGCACAATTGATAACAGTGCATCTAAATTCCAAAATCAATCTCCATAAGAGTCTATGTGTTTCCTACTGCCAAAGGGGCCCTTTAGAGTAGTGAGAGAAGACCTTCACCCTGAAACCCACAGCGTCCCTTTTCAGCAGGAAGTAGCTAAGAGAATACACCATCATCTTTTCCTTATGAATCAGGGTGAAGTCTCTCTCTGGGAGGAGTGATAGGGAATGGCAAAGGACACACCGACAAAGGAGATTAATCAGAACTGGCTTTGACAAGCACTGTGGCTATTGGACAATTAAAACAGACATGGGGGGAGGAAGAAGAACGAACTGGGGATGAGGGTGGAGAAAACAGTGCAACAATGAATGAATGAAAACCCAAAATCTCTGTAAATGTTCATCAAAACTAATAAAATTTAATTTAAAAAAACCCAACAACAACAACAACAAAAAACCAAAAAAACCCTTACCTACAAAGAGCAGCCTGGTTTTACCCACTCTAGGACCGACTTCTTTGCTCATAAAATGTTCAATGCACTTCTCCAGAGCTACAACTCAAAGACATTGGTTTTTATTCTACCACCCTTATTCCTTGTCCACTTTTCCAATACATAGAAAGTAATTGTGAAGACCATGGTCTAGATCACATAAGTGTCTATACTGCCACTGTTGCTCTTCAATACTCTGGAGAGGTAACTGACAGAAGATTTTCCCAATGCATTTCATCTTTTGATTTCCCGGACACTGCTGCCAAGACTGTTTATTGTGGCGGTAAACAAACCGAGGCTGTTATCAATCTCAATCTCCTCTCCATAAATCATGATGCTGTCAAATGACCCATTGATGAGGTCTAAGTGAATATCGCATGGTTCAACGTTAAGAAAGGAGTCCATCATGAATGTGTCCTATCTCCATACCCTTTTAAACAATATGTAGGACAGATAATTTGGGAGATTGAAATTTATGAAGAAGAATGTGGTATCAGGATTTAAGAAAGACTCAACAACATGCATTATGTAGATGACACAATATGCATGCTGAAACTTAGAAGGACTTGAAACCTTTCCTGCTGAAGTTCAAGGACTGCAGCTTTCAATTTGGATTGAAACTTAATATCAAGGAAACAAAGATCTTTACCACTTGGCCGATGGGCAACATTATGATAAAGGAGAAAATATTTAAGATTTTAACAATTTCATCTTGTCTTGATCCACAAACAATAGTCTTATGACAAACAGTCAGGAAATCAAGAGTAGGTGCTTTAAGAAAGTCCACTGTCAGGGACCTCTCCAGAAGGTTAAAGAGCAACAATGTCAGTCCAGAGACTAAAGTGTCCCTGATCCAACTCCTGGTCTTCTCAATTGCTTGCTATGCATATGAGAGCTGGCAAATGTCTAACAATGACAGAAGAATTGATGCTTTGAGTTGTGTTGGAGAACAGTGCCAAACAAACCATTGATTATCTAGAGAACAAACAGGTATGTACTTGAGAGGGTAAAACCAGATTGCTCCTTGAAAGTAAGAATTTTGAAACTCTCTCACATACTTTGGGTGTTGCTAGGAGAGACCAGTCCTTGGAGAAGGACTCTTTTCTTGGAAGGGTAGAGGTTCAGCACAGGAGAGGAAGACCTTGTTAGATATGGATTGATACAGTGACCATGGCAATGAGAGAAAGCAGGTCAGAGATGGTGACTATTGTTAATAAGGTTATTACGCATTGTAGGTGACTGGACAACACATCAAAACTACAACAAACAGTGAGTTTCATTTTTATTCAGTCTACTGTAGTTGGCCTCAATATATTTTTAATCCATTCCTATCAATACATTTTTGGGGAAATCTGATTGTGCCCTGCTAACCAGAAGACTGTGCCACTTTGGTGATTTTACTCTCCCACTGACACCTAAGAAGAATCTTGGCTGATTTATATAGCCTCATAAAACTGCTCAAAAACAGCTAGAAGTTGGTTCTGACTCAATGGCATTAATTTTGAACACATCTTTTAGCCAATAGGGAGAACGTATTTACGCATTTGTCCATGTTATTTTGGGCTGGAACTCTCATGTTCTGCTGGTGGCATTGTAAAATGGTACAACCACTCTGGAAAGCAGTTTGACATTTCCTAAAAAAAAACCCTGAACACAGAAATTTCATGTATCCCAGCTACTGCATTGCTGGAAACATACCCCAAGGAAAATAGAACTTAAAGACAAATGGACATTTCTACACATATGTTCATAGCGACATTGTTCAAAATATAAAGGAAATGGAAACAGCCCAAATGTGCATCAATACATTAATGGGTTGAGAAATTATGGTACAGTCACACACTAGAATATTATACAGTACTAAAAAGCAATGGTTTTATAAATTACTATATAACATAAGGGAATTTAAAGAGGATTATTTTCAATGAAATAACTCAGTCTCATATAGGCAGATACTGTGTAAGATAATCATTGTAAAAGTAGAAGGATAACTAGTAAGATGTGTACTTATGGGGGAAGAGAAGTGAGAAAGAGGTTGTGGCGAGGAAGAAATCATTGTTTTTGTTGTTGTTAAGTTCCATCCAGACACCTGTGACTCATAGCAATCTCATGTACAACAGTCCTAAACCCTGCTCTATCCCTTGTCAATCTTATTGTCTCTGACACACCTATCACCATTAGTCCAGTGACTGAATCAATCGATCTTATCGAGGGACTTCCTCTCCTGTGCTGTTCCTCCACAGTCTCAAGCATTATGTCCCTCTTCAAGGACTGATACCACCATGTAACCTCTCCAAAGTATGTCAGACAAATCTTCAGAATCCTTGCCTCCAAGGAGCATCCTGGCTTCACCCTTTCCAGGACAAAATTGTTTGTTTTCCTAGCAGTCCATGGTATATTTAATACTCTTGTCCAACATCACAACTCAAAGGCATCAATTCTCTTTCTATCATCCCTAGTCATTGTCCAGTTTTCTGATGCATAGCAAGTAATTGCAAAGACCATGGTCTGCTCCTTAGTCTCCAGACTGACATTGTTGCTCTTCAGTACTTTGGAGAAGTCTCTGACAGCAGATTTTCCCAATGCAATTTGTCTTTTTCCCCAGTGCAATTTCCTGGCTGCTAGTAACACTAAGAGTGTGTAGAGCCCAGCAAACTGAAGCTGTCAACAATCTCAATCTCTTCACCATTTATCATGATGCTGCCAATAGACCTAATGGTGAGAATCTTTGTTTTACTAATGTTGAGCTTCAATCCATATTTAAGGCTGAAGTCCTTGAACTTCTGTAGCAAGCACGTTAGGTCCTCCTCAGCTTCAGCAAGCAGGGTTAGCATAATTTAGTGAACAGAAAGACAAAGGGGGAGTGGGTGAAGATTTAGGAAAGATCTAATGGAGGCCTGAGAAGATGGGGTAATAGAAGACATAGAACAATGGTGATTAATATTTATTAAACACAATATACATGACTGATCATTTGAAACACAATGTAAATGTAAGAATGTATGAAACACAAAGCACATGAATGAGAAATTATACAGATTTTATGTGCAAATCAATATACAAGAAAGTATTTGAGCTGTAGCCATTGTTGTATTATTACATTGTAATAAGTTAACTTAAAAATATATCTCCTTTCTCCCTTATTGCTGTTGTTGTTGTTGTTGTTGATTGCTGTCAGTAGCGACCCTAAGAACAAAATACCTGAAACCTTTCTAAAACTCTCTCCGTTTCTCAAAGTTCAGAGTTTCCAGAGGCGTGTTTAGGAAGTGGATACCACTCCTGCTTCCAACATGACTTTTGAGTCAGAACCAACTCGTAGCTGAACCACAAGTGGCTTTTTAGAGAGTCTAAATTTCATGGTAGAAGCAGAGGAGGGAGAGAACCGTCTAAAAGAGAGATGTAACTGGGTATTTCTGTCATCACAGGAGACTAGGGCGAGGGCTACATGGTGGAGGGGACCTGGGGGAGGGTTTGTAAAACAATGAAAGAATCTTTTCTTTTACTTT
>NW_006400142.1:1484207-1488248 GCF_000299155.1 Elephantulus edwardii
GGAATGAGTGGAAGCCCAAAATCTCTGTAAATGTTTATGAAAATTAATAAAATATAATTATAGAAAAAAAAATAAATTTCATGGTAGAATATTGCCCTTTTTCCTCCCTGGGAATAGCTGATAGATGTGAACCCTCTGTCACTGAGTTGGCAGGCTACACTTTTCCCCACTAGATATACATCATTTTAGAAACTGTTTGTGACTAATAACAGTATATAATTGTTTTTGTTATGTATCATTGAGTCACCTGTGACTGACAGCTCCTGTATGTACAGCAGCTCTGAACCCTTCCCTGTCCTAGGCCAGTCTCACTAATTCTGACACACCACCCTCTGTTGCCCCAATTACTGTATCCATATATAATGTTCAGGAAAAATTTGATAAATCCAGAAATTGTATTTTGCTGCAAAGAAGTTTTAAGTGAAATAACTTTATTCTCCTTGGTATAACTTATCAAATATTACAATTCGTTTTCATTTTCTATTATTTTTTGTAGACTCAGAGTTTAACTCTGGAAACTCTGAAAGAGCATAGATAGTGAGTCAAGAGAGAAATATAGGAAAGGCCTACACCAAGAGCATAACTGGAATGGTATTTTTCCAAAGATTCTTAATCTAAAGAAATTTGTGACTATACATGCATCAGTGAGGATATGAGTACATATTTTTTTGATAAATTAACAGACTTGGAGAAATTGTTCTTAAATTCCATTGCATGGACTACGACCCAAGTATAATTCTTTGAAAGGTCAGTAATTTGAATCTACCAGCTTATCTGCAGAAAGATGTGGTTTCTTTCTTTGCAGAAAGATTTCAGCCTCAGAAATTCTATAGGACACATTTACTGTACCCGAAAGGATCACTATGAGATAGAATTAAGTGAATGGCACAGAAGAACCCAAGCTGAACTGTAGAAAGTATAATTTAAGTAGGAAAGTACAAGATTCACATTTCCTCAGCTATTTCAAGTGGTTTCTGTGTCACCAGGCAGCCCTGCACTTTCCTAATGTTATTTCCTAAAGGGCCTAGCATATACTTGATAAAAGCTCTTTGATTCATGGAGTACTTGGCTAAGGTAATATTCCGGCTTTATAAAGAGAGAGTCTGTGGATAGTTTATCAAATTGAATGAATGGATGGGGCCACCCACTCAGTAATTCATTTGCCCTAGCTAATTCAATGAATTTTCCCCTCATCCAGTAGATAGATGTGAATATACCATTGAGGTAAAAATATCTTCTTTCTAACACCAAAAATACACAGTATAAAAGTAAATCATACACATTAACTGATATATTTCTATGGACTGTAGTTTTAAAACTATTTTTCCTTTGCTCCATTTGACCTTACATTGTACAGTCAGAACATTACCATGACTAGCAAATGGTCCTTTTTTTATGGCTATAATCATTGAGACTATACCATATGCTTTGTAAGGGAGAGATATGAAAAAAAAAGCAAGACTAATCATTTAAATTAGTTTCAGGGATACTGTTCTTGGCATAGAATAGACTTCATGAATCTTTTGCAGCTATTTCAACTCACAATGAACCAGCTTCTGTAGATTTAACTCTCAACCTATCCTATATTTTCTTGACCTTGAACACTTGTTAACATTTTATGATTCTGGAATGGTACTTACTACATAATGGCCATACTCTTTTATGATCTATTATAATAAGAGATTACACAATTATTTTATCATATAATATATTAAAATCCTCTGATTTTTTTTAAAGCCATTGAGCAAAATGAGAATAGGTATAACAAGGTACAAGAAATGGTCTGGTTAGTTTTATATAAACTCTGGTTTATTTCATCAAAAGAGGTACATGAGTCAGAAGAATTCATCATCATCTCATCCTTACCCTACACATGGACATGTTAAATATATAGGCTGGTAACAAATATTATTTTCTGCTTACACAATGAAATCATTCCCTCTAATTTAACTCCTAATAATTAATCTATTAATATAATGAAAACAGTAAATTTTCTTCAGTCTTTTAGTAGCATTTCATTGATAACAATTAAATCGAATGAACTGAAGTCCTTGGAAAGGAATATCATGCTTGAAAAGATGGAGAGTAGGTGAAATAGAGGAAGACCCTTGAAAAGATGGATTGATACAGTGTCTGTGGCAATGGGTTCAAACGTTTTGGGGATCATAAGGATGTTGGGATAATTTAAGATTCTTATCTGTTATTCATGCAGTTGCTGTGAGTTATACTTACTTGATGACACTTAACAATAATAAATAAAGCAGGAGTGGCATCCACTTCCTAAATAACATGCCTCTGGAAATCCTATGAACCTTGATAAATATTAATAGTTGTGGAGGGGCTTTAAACCTTTTGTTCATAGGGTTGCTATGAGTCATGCTCAACTTGAAAGCAGTCAACAACAACAACAATAAAATTAAAAGAATGTCAGGGAAAAGAGAAAGACTCTCAAAGGATCGACTCAGTGACAGCAACAATGAGTTTGCACATGACTGAGAACATGAAAATGTTGTGAAAAATGGCACACGATAGGACAGGCTGCTGATTTGTGGTTCTTAGGGTGGCAGTGAATAGTAGTCGACCTTGCAGTACCTTACATTGTACCAGTGCTTCCTGGGAAATATTTGCCAGTTTATAAACCACAACTAATACGGAATTTTTGTGACACCACAAATAAAATGAAGATAACTTTTAGAAATAGGACAAATCTTATTTTTTTTTCTGTCTTTATGGTTTGGCTTGAGGAGAGTGAAATGAAGGAGGTATGAAGCCATCTCTGGAGAAAATGAGAAATAAGGTTGTTAATCATGTTTGTGGCAAATAGAAATGCAAAGCCTCTAAAATTATCTGAGACTTACATCTAAATGAGTATAAAGATGAAGTCGATAGAGGTGCATAAAATATTCCAGCGACTTTTTACTATTATGTTCATTAGAGTTCCAGTTTAATGCGTGCTTTATTGCCCAGAAATTCATTTCATTTGCATTTTAACTGAGTTTTAGTCAAGTTAATCCTTTTTCTTTCTTTGCTAAGGAACTATTCAGCTAAGGAACAACTCCAGTAATATATTAAAAGGAGAGAAGAAATTGAAATAGCCTACTTACACAAAATCTTGAATTTATCAGAGCTCACTAAAGAAAAGAGGTGTCTGTACTGAGTCCCTAAGATCACATTATACTGGCATCCATAATTGCCTTGTATATTATAGAGTAAGTTCTATGAGATAGCATACAATTTTATTCATTTATGCTAGAGATTTAATATCAAAGGAGATTTAGAAAAACCAATATCACATTTTTACAAGAGCAAAAATGATAAAGCAATCACATGTCTAAAAGTATTCCTCTAATTTCATTATTAATTCCAATCCATAATGCTAGGCATTCTATAAATAGCATATAAAGAAAATAATGCAATTTCAGTTTTGCCTCAAATATACCAACAGTCAGGTCAGCGATTTGTGGAAGTAATGGGAAGAGAGAACTTTATTTCTATTGATATGTTTAATTGAGAAAAAAAAATACGAGTGCTACTAAAGTAATTATAAGCACTACATGATATACCTTACAATATATTATTAAGAGAGAATTAAATCAAAAGAAATAAAATCTGATAGCATCATTCTGGTCAAATAAACCTGTGGACAGACCACAGGAAATCCCGAAGAAAAAGGAAAGCATATTAGAATCTAAAATAAAATCCTAATTAACACACTTGGTTTGTGTGAAAATTGTTTTCAGGTCTCACTGAGTAGTCTATGAATTACAGCCACCCTATGGATCAGAGGCTGACTCATAACCTGTGTTATGCAGATGACATAACCTTGCATGCTGAAAGTGAGGAGAATTTGAAGCACTTGCTGCCAAAATCCAGGAATGCAGCTTGCAATATGGACTGCATTTCGATGTCAGGAAAACAAAGATTCTTACCATTGGACTGAGAGGAAACATCATAATGTATGGAGCGGATACTGAAACTGTCAACAACTTCATCTTACTTGGATGCAGGGGCCGGCGCATCGCCTCTTCCCTGGGCACGGTT
>NW_006400143.1:0-1259 GCF_000299155.1 Elephantulus edwardii
CGCAATACATTTTTTTAATTTCCTGGCTACTGGTGCCAAGAGTGTTGACTGTGGAGCCAAGTAGACTAAAGTCGTTAACAATCTCAATCTCTTCACCATCCATCCTGATGCTGACAATTGGTCCAGTGGTGAGAATCTTTGTCTTCTTGACACTGAGTTTCAATCTATACTGAAGGCTGCAGTCCTTGACCCTCTGCAGCAAGCATTTCAGGTCCTCCTCAGTTTCAGCAAGCAGGGTTGTGTCATCTGCATTATGCAGATTGTTCATAGATCTTCCACCAATCCTAACGGCACACTTCTCCTCATCGAGCCCAGCCTCTAGGATAATCTGTTCTGCGTACAAGTTGAAAAAGTTATGGAGAAAGGACACATCCCTGGCGTATGCCTTTCCCAATTTTGAACCATGCAGTGATTCCTTGCTCTGTTCTGATGACTGCCTCTTGGTCCAACTATAGTGTTCTGGGATTTCCATTCTTCTCAGAGTCAGCCACAGTTTGTTATGATCCACACAGTCAAACGCCTTTGCATAACCAATGAAACACAGATAGACATTCTTCTGGTATTCCCTGCTTTCATATAAGATCCATCTAACATTCACTACAATATCCCTAGTACCACAAACCCTTCTAAGCCCAGCCTAGACTTCTGGCAGCTCTCTCCTGACGTTTTTGCATAATCTTTGGATAATCTTCAGTAGAAACTTGCTTGCGTGTGAAATCAATGATATTGTTCTATAGTTTCCACACTCTGTTGGTTCACCCTTCTTTGGAATGGGGACAAATATAGCTCTCTTCCAGTCAGTTGGACAAATGCTTGTTCTCCAGATTTCTTGGCACAACTTGTTGAGCACGTCCAGGGCAGCATCTGATAGATGAAATACGTCAATTGGTATACCATCTATTCCTGGGGCCATATTTTTTGCTATTTCCTTCAAAGCAGCTTGAACTTCTTTCTTCAGCTTCATAGGCTCTTGCTCATATGTTGTCTCATTGAATTCTTCTGTGTCTGCCAGTTCATTTTGATACAGTGACTCAGTATATTCTTTCCATCTTCTTTTAATACTTCCTGGATCATTTAATATTCTGTGTAAAGCATCCTAGGTTTGAATTTGTTCCGCCATCTTAAGAAATGCTGAGTAAGTTCAGCCCTTTTGACTTTCCAACTCCAGCTCTGTGCACATTTCAAGATAATATTTTACATTGTCATCCTGTGCTGCCCTTTGGAATCTTCTGTTCAGCTCTTTAGTATCTTGAATTCTT
>NW_006400143.1:1519-11311 GCF_000299155.1 Elephantulus edwardii
TTTTCCTCAGCTTCAGCTTGAACTTGCATATGAGTAGCTGGTGGTCTGTTCCACAATCAGCTCCTGGCCTTGTTTTCACAGCTGATACTGAGCTTTTCCAGCGGTTTTTTCTGCAGATGTAATCAATGTGATTCCTATGCACACCATCAGGTGAAATCCATGTGTATAACCTGCATTTATGTTTCTTATAAAACATATTTGCAATGAATAGGTCCTTGATTGTGCAAAATTCAATTATTCTATCTCCAGCTTCATTTCTGTAACCAAGTCCATGTTTTCCAGCTACTGATTCTTCTTCTCTGTTCCCAACTTTTGCATTCCAGTCACCTATTATTATCAAAGGATCTTGACTGCATGTTTGATCGATCTCTGACTATAAAAGTTGGTAGAAATCATCTATTTCTTCTTTAGCTCTGGTTGTTGGTGCATATATCTGAATGATAGTGGTGTTCACTGGACTTCCTTGTATGCATATGGGTATTATCCTGTCACTCACAATGTTGTAGTTGAAGACGGATCTAGAAATTACTTTTTTAACTATGAAAGCAACCCCATTTTTCCTCACCTTTTCATCTCCGGAGTAATATATCATATGATCATCTGACTCAAAATGCCCCATGCCAGTCCATCTCATCTCTCCCATGCCTAGTATGTCAATATTTATACATTTCATTTCTTTCTTAACAATGTCTAATTTTCCTACATTCATGGTTCTCACATTCCATGTTCCAATCACTAGTGTTTGCTTACAACTGTTCCTCTTCCTTTGTATTTCCATACTTGAAAGTTCTACCTCGTTGCCCTCTCCATTATTCTGTTCTGCTTTACATAGGGTTTTCAGAGTCCTGCTATTTCAGAAGTGGATGGCCAATCCTTCTTCCTAGTCTGTCTTAATCTGAATGTTCGGTTTCTGATAGACAAGCAATTTATAGAATAGTGAATGATAAATCCCTCATTGTGGAGTTAACCATTAGTTACCGTGTTGTCCCTGCCTTTGCCCTAGTGTGTTGACCCACTTATTTCCCATCTCCACCCTCCACCAGGATACCCTTTCACTTCTACCGAATCCCTTCAGCATTTATCTTCCATTGTCCAACCCTTAATCTGACAGCTTATATGTGAAGTTTTCTTGGCTTCTATGATTTCAAACACTTGAGCTGCTGGCAATTTCTTATGCTGTGAACAGTGTCTCTTAAGCTTAGTGGTAATGTCTCCAAAGGGAGGTTGATGTACCAAAAATTATATATGAAAAACCAAAAGCCAATATCATTCTCAATGAAGAAAGTCTAAAAGTGTTTTCCTTGTGGACAGGGACCAGACAAGGATGCCCACTGTCACCACTTCTATCCAATATTGTATTGGAAGTACTTGTTAGGGCAACAGAAGGAAATAAAAAGCATCCAGATTTTCAAAAGAGATAGTTGAACTGTTGTTATATGTAGATGATATGATAGTATACACAGGAAACCCCAAGGACTCAACAACAACAACAACAACAAAACTGTTAGAGCTAATAGACCAATTTTAGTAGAGTGGCAGAATACAAGGTCAATATCCAAAAGTCGGTGGGATTACTCTGAAGTAGCAAAGAGAATTCAGAGAAGGAAACCAAGAAAGCAATACTATTTACAATAGCAAATCACAAATTGAGATACTTTGGAATGAGCCAAACTAGATATAGATGCAAAAGACCTATATAAAAAATCCCTACAGAACATTTTTGCGAGACACAATAAAAGACCTACCTAAATAAATAGAAAAATTGTTCCCTTTTCTTGGATAGGAATACTCAATATTGTGAAAATAACAACCCTACCAAAAGCAATCGACATTTTCAACACAATCTTAATACAGATACAAGATTCCTTTTTCAATGAGATTGAAGGGGAGATATTCAATGTCATTTGGAGAGGAAAGAGACCCTGAATAACCAAAGCATTTCTGAAAACCAAAAATCAAGTTTGAGACATAGTACTCCCTGATCTCAAAACCTACTCTACACAGTAGTAGTAACCAAACAGCTTGGTACTGGTACAATGACAGGCACATAACCAATGGAACAGAACTGAGTATCTAGAAATGAACCCATCTACACATGGTCAACTGAAATTCAACAAGGAAATTAAATATATCAAATGGGGAAATGACAACCTCTTCAACAAATGATGCTGGCAAATCTGGACTACTAATTGCAGAAAGTTAAAATAGGACCCACATCTCACACCATGTACAAAAATCACCTCAAGATAGATCAGAAAATTGGGAGTAAAGCCCAAACCCATAAAATTCATTTGAGGAAAACTTGGATTAAGTTTAAAAGGCTTAGCCTATGGTAGAAAAAGGCTGTCAAATACAGCCAGAAATGCACACTCTGAAGAGGATAAAATTGATGAATGGGATCGTCTAAAGATGAAATCTCTGTGCTCATCAAAACCTTTTTTTCAACAGGATGAAAAGAAAGTCTACCGACTGGGAACAAACATTTGGCAAAATCATCTCAGACAAGGGTCTTACAACAAATGTTTGCGGAATACACCTGTGCCTTCAGAAGAAAAAGACCGACAATTCAATTAAAAAATCAGAAAAGATATGGAAAGACTTTTCACAAAGAACATTTGGATGGCTAACAGGCCCATGAAGTAACGCTCAAAATCACTAGCAATAAGAGAGATGCAAATCAAAACCACAATAAGGTTACATCTTAACACCAGTAGCAGTGGCAAAGTTTAGCAGGGCAGCAAGTAATAAATGGAGAGGATGTGGAGAGGTAGGAACTCTTACACATTGTTTGTGGGATTGTAAAATGGTACAACCACTCTGGCAGTTTGATGTTTCCTCAAAAAGTTGTACATAAAAATTCTATATGACTCAACTATTCTATTGCTTGGGATATACCCTTAGAAAAGGAGAACCAAGGCACAAACTTGTTGTACACCAATGTTCATAGCAGCATTATTCACTATTATAAGAACATGGAAACACCCCAAATGTCCAACCATAATCAAATGGATTGGAAAATTATGGTACATTCACACAATGAAATACTATGCAACACACAGGAGCAATGATTTTGTAAATCCCTACCTAACTGGGGAGGGACTGGAAAGCATTATGTTAAGTGAGCTAACTCAATCCCATAAGGACAAATACTGTCTACGATAATTATTGTAGAATACGTATGAGGATCCACGGGGAGGAGCAGAGGGGTGAGGATGGGTGCGCGAGGGTGGGGTGGTTAATCATATGGTCACACAATTTGATGGGTGGAGGGAGGAGTGAGTAAAGGAAAGGTGCAAGATCTGGTGTGAAAATCAATGTATACAAACTTTGTAAGTAAACCAATATAAAACAAAAAATGTATTATATTTTTAAAATTTATTATTACTACTACTACTACTACTTGTGCGTGTGTGTACCATCAAGTCATATCTGACTGGTATAGGAGGAGATTGCCCCTCCTTCTCCAGCAGAGCATCTGTTGGATTTGAACCGCATACCTCTGGGATTGCAGTGCAACCTCTTGCCACCAGGCCACCAGAGCTCTCTAAAAATTTTATTTAAAAAAATAATACCTGAGGGGAAAAAAGAATACTTGAGGCAATATTATCAGCTTAAATAATTTTGTGACTAAAAAACCTCAGTGCTGTCAAATTATAACTAACTCATAGCTGACCATTGAGTTTCCTAGGCTGTATGTAAATCACATAGGAAGAGATTGCCTATTTTTCCCCACTTGGAAAGGCTGGTAGATTCGAACTGCCACAGAAGCTCAGCCTTCGGATAAGCGACTGCTTAATGTTTATTTAATCAGAGTTTCCTGACTAAATGCTAGAAATTTCCAGTGTCCTAATTTAAATGTGATTGAAGAGATCTGTCATTGTGCCATTAGTTTGTACACTGAAAAGAGGCAGTTTACTTGGAACTGAGTGGGACTGAATTCCAAGCAAGCATCTGAGCCTGGAGGAAAAAAAACATTTTTTTTTTTAATTTGCACAAAATTATTGTACATGCTAGCAACTACCCTATTTAGTTATATCTATTATGGAGTGCTAGGAGAACAAACATGTTCATCTTCAATAGGGCGAAACCAGGCTGATCGTTGGAGGAAAAGATTTTGAAGCTCTGTCTGACATACTCTGGGCATGTTGTAAAGAGGGACCTATCATCCTTGGAGAGGGGTATCATGCTTGGAAGAGTGGAGGGACAGTGCAAGAGAGGAAGACCCTAGATGGGGTGGATTGACTCAGTGACTGGAGTAACAGGGTAGGTGTGTCAGAGACAATGAGCTTGGCTCAAGATAAAGCAGATTTCAGAGTTGTTGTACATAGGGTTGCTATGAGTTAGTTGCAAGCGACTCAATGGCACATTAATAACAACAATTCTATTTAACTGTAACCAAATGCTGTATTTTCCCTTCTACATGTCAAGACAAAAACTGCATCCAGAGGAGGTCTTAAGAGAGTTAGTATAGCCAACACTATACTCATTTATCTCTGTTTATTCTACTTTAAAATCAACATTTGAGATTTTTTGGGGGGAAGGAGAGATGATAATACTTGTTGAATGCCTGCAATATGTTGTGCTACTCTTATGAAAGCTGCTGAATCACTTAAATGAAAAGAGGCAAAGGAATCCAACCAGATAATAGTTACATCTTAAATGTCTTAAATTAGCATGCTTTTCACAGCACTTGAATATGCATTATAATGCTTGTGTATCACCATAACTCTGAGAAAAAACTAGATGAATCTGTAATCAACAGTGTGTTATAGAGAAGTATGTGACTAGTAAACATTTATGAATAAATTCACTATTAGGTAGCCCTAGTCTCAGAGCCTTAATTTCCATCATGCCATTAAATGGAAGAGTGCAGTAAACTCAAGTCTGATGGAGTTCCTGAAGTAGAAATTGATATGTTGGGATTGAGATTAGGGGGAAAGACTGAGACTAGAAAAGCATCCTTCTTTGAAAAGAAATGTTACATTTACAGAAAGAAATGCTAAATATAGCTTGGATCTGAAAATAATACACACATAGGAGGAAAACAGCCATAAATGCTTTTAAAGCCTAGAAAGACATGGGCTCAGAATTCTTTGTATATCAGCTCCTCAGCTCATTGCCATTGATTTGGAACGATTCATGGACACCCTCCAGTGCATTTTCAGTGGCTGTAAATTACATGGGAAATTTCTCATCTTACTCTGCTAAACAACTGGTGGATTCAATCATGTGCCTTTGTGTTGCCAGCTCAGATGTATATTTCGTACTTTAAAAAGAAGGCCCTTCCACAGTAAGGTGGAAAAATTGGGGGAAAATAGACATAAATTCACCCTGAACAATAAAGGAGAATCAGATATTAAAATCAATTTAACAATTTTGGTTATCATTTGAGGACATTATGAGAAAAATAATTTGACTTGATCTAGTTGATTGTAGGATATTATTACTTTGCATAGATTAGAAAAGCCAAGGATAATGTTATGACTATGGATAAAGTATATATAAAAATTGTCTTGAAATGGTGGAAAACACCACAGTAATAAATAAAACTCTGAGTAACAGCAACTATAATTTTCAACTGATGCGAAAATTCTGCTCACCAAGGACAAGCTTAGTTAAAAACATAACTTTTGAGTAATTATGAGTTGAATATCTCAATTGAATTTCTCAGAAATCTATTATCGTATTAAATTTCAGTATCTTTTCTCTTTGTAAAAATAAGCACAGTTTGTAATCAAGGATTTGTTTATAGAACTATTTTATTATTACCTATTTCTTCCACTAGAACAGAGGTCTGTGAAGACAAAGAATGATTACATAGGGTCGCTATGAGTCGCAAGCGACTCGACGGCACATAACAACAACACTGTAATGTTTTCATGCTTGAGAAAGTACTAGAAATGAGGTAAACATTTCTTGAATAAAAACAGCAAGTGAATGAATGAAAATACAGGCATAGCATTTTTATAGCAGCAGAACAACAACATTGCATTAGACATATTTACTTGTGTTAAGAGTGAAAAAATAAATAAGGAAAATAGAAATCGAGTGCTAACTCTGTTGGAAATTTTGTAAGGAGAGACTGGTCCTTGGAGAAGGACATCATGCTTGGGAGGGTGGAGGGACAGCGCAGGAGGGGAAGGCCCTCTATGAGGTGACTGGGGTACTGGGGATGGGAGTGTCAGAGAGTGCGAATGGCACAGGACAGAGCAGAGTTTAGGGCTGTTGTACATAGGGTCGCTAATGAGTCACAAGCGACTCGATGGCACATTACAACAACAACAACAATACACAAGAAGCTCCCAAAGCTTGTTTTTCAATAGGCTGTTAGTCAGTCCAGCTTCTTCCCATCTACCCTTACATCTCTCTGTCCTTTGATCTTTCATTTATCTCTCCTTTTATCACTCTTTATCCATTCATTCATCCATCTCTTCTATGTATCCAAAAATCTCTTTATTCTTTCTTCCCAGCAATAAGTAGTCATTCCTTAATAATTAGAAGTCATGAAAAAGGCGGCAATAGAAACCATAGATGTATATGTTGTAGAGTGAAAGATTATAACATTTATTATGGCCTTGGCAACATGTATTTAGTTTATTATTATATCTCAGTTCAGAGCTAAAAAGAACTAGCTAAAATTACCAAGCTTAATTTAATAATATTTCTGCCTACTACTTGCATATATTATGGAATTTTCCATTTCAGTTTATGAAAGCTCATTAAACCCATCCTATTTTTCTGTATAAAAGTCTTTATTAATTTTAGAGACGTTCTATTCACTTCTGCAATATTTCAGAAATATATTTGGTTTCATTGTTGTTGTTAAGTGCCATTGAGTTGAGTGTGACTCATAGCAACCCTGTGAACAACAGACCTAAACCCTGTCCTACCCCGTGCCAGCCTCACTACCGTCTTGTTTTTATTAGTTACCTTTAAAATCAGAATTTATTTACTCCTTTTATTTAGTGCTTTGAAGTTACAAAATCTCTCTAGATATGTCTTTCTTGATTCTCAATTAAAAGGGAATTCAATATTTTGCATATGTTCTGTTCCAGTTCTCATTTCATCTCAGGTAAGCCAGACGATACTCAATCACCTCTAGGGACATGCCCCAGTGCTGTTTTCATTAACTTTCCCCTGGTGTTTGTTTGGATATTTAGATGATGATGAAGTGGATGTTGTTCTCATTATTCCTGCCTCAAGATATGGTGGGCCACCATCTGCAGATGCCGTGTAAGTGATAGTCTTGGCCCTGACCCATATGCCACCTTTGTAGGCATATGAGTATTCTATCTGAGAGATGCCATCTGGTTTTCATGGAAGCTGGTAGGAAAGTGTGGGTCTATGTTTTACCACTGAGATGCATGTTCAGAGATAAAATTGAACATTTTATGCTCCCTTTAGGGACAGGCGTCAGCTGTTTTTCTCTTTTCTCATAGCTTATATCTTAGTTGATAGAGATTCATTTTTTTAAGCAATGTTAAGAAATCCTTCACACTCAATGGAGCAGAGCTGAAATTGGGGCAAACACGCATTCCAATCATGGAACTTAAAGATCTTACATGATTTAGCTCAAAGCACTGATCACAAAATTTTAATTATTTGAGGGTAGACGACTCTTTAATATCATCATCTTTGTTAAATCTTTGTGCTAATGATTTGAAGTAATTCCAAGTTAGAGAAAAATCATACAAACAATTCCTATATACCCTTCTTTCACACTTTTGGCACATTTATGTCACATTTTTTTCTGAATCATTTCATAATTAATTACAAAAAATACTATAATTATAAATATATTAACTATATTATACTATCTGTAGTACTTGAGTGTACATTTTCTACTGTAAAGTTGTGAAAATTCAAGACTGAAATGATATTGCTATGTAGTCCATATTTCTGGCTGAAAACTAGCACTAAAACTCACATACACAAAAAAGAAATTACTGTCACGTATTTCTGCCCTTATTAGGCTGGTAAAATTGTATATTCCCTCTTGTCATTTGGTCTCTTCTGCTATGGAAACTTGATGGCTTTGAATATTCAAGATTCTTAGTTTGTAGCATAGAATAAATACAGAAAAATAGAATAGTGCTATAGCTTAACTCCTTACTGGATTTCATTTGAAGAAAGAGTTCTTTATACTACAAAATGTTTCTTTTATTGGGATATATAACAGTTTTGGATTTTTAAAATTTTTAAAAATTATTATTTTTTTCTCTTTTTTTCATTTTAATGAACATTTACAGAGATTTTGGATTTCTATTCATTCATTGTTGCACACTTTCCTCCTTGCCCACCCAACCCACCAAGTTCATTTTTATCTTTGAAAAGTAAAAAAAAAAATTAAAGAAAAAGTCTTTCATTGTTATACAATCCTCCTGCCCCTAAGCCACTCCACTACGCAGCAATAATACCTAATCATATATACCTCCTAAACAGTTCTCTCCCTCATCTATTTCAATGCAGTATACATTATTTATCACCTCTTAGTTTCTATTCAACATGAACAACAAACAACAAATGCTGGCAAGGTTGTGGAGAAACTGGAACTCACTATCGGTGGGAGTGTAAAATAGTACAACCACTATGTAACACAGTATGGAGCTTTCTCAAAAACTTGGAAATAGTAATTCCATTTGACCCAGCAATTCCACTACTGGAAACATACCCTAAAGAAACTAGAACTGTTGCCCAAGCAGATATATGCACACCCATGTTTATTGCGGCTGTGTTCACAATAGCAAAGAATTGAAAACAACCCAAGTGCCCATCAACAAACAAATGGATAGAGAAAGTCTGGTATAGTCACACAATGAATTACTATGCTGCATTGAATAACAAGGAACTCATGAAATAGTACACAAAATGAGTGACCCTGGGGGACATTACACTGAGTGAAATATCTCAGTCATAAAGAGAAAAATACTGTGTAATGCCACTATAATTCTTTTTTATTAATACTTTAATAAAAGTTTACAGAAAACATGAGTTTCCTTTCATTCATTATAGCACATTTTCTCCCTACCAATACCACCCCCCACCCCATTCACCTTTCTCTTTAAAAAGATTCTTTCATTGTCGCACAGTATTCTCCCTCCTCTGCTTATTATTCTCTTTTACCTTTGGCCCCACTTAGTTAGTGTAAAGATAGAGTCAGAAGAAGAATCTAAAAGTTTTTAATTCTGGTTTTGTTTTCTACTTTGCTCTCTGATTTTTTCCTCAGGCCGTTCTCAAGCAAGACAGCCTTGTGGGGAAGAGGACAGGGAAAAAGTAGATGGACAATGTACACTGCATTGGGACAGATGAAGAACTGTTTGAAGAACTATATATGTATGACAACTATCTGGAACAAGAGGTGTATTGCAAAGTAGAGAAGGTAGGGGAATGAAGAGAAGGGAGGAAAATGTGCAACAATGAATGAATGAATGAATGAATGAAAACGTACCCTTTTTGTAAACTTCTGTTAAAATTACAATTTAAAAAATTTAAAATTTTAAAAATTGTTTCTTATCCAATTACTTACCCCCTCTTTCAGTCATCAGATTCTCAAATGAAAAATTTTATGAGAATAACATGAACTTTTTAGGATAACATTGCTGATTTTCCAGGAGTCTTCAAAAGCAAATACATAGAAATAAACTTTATTTTGAAAGTGTCTTTTTTTCTAATCAGAAACTTTTTATCTCTTCGTAACAAACTGTGGCTGACTCTGAGAAGAATGGGAATCCCAGAACATTTAATCGTGCTAATGCGAAACCTATACTTGGACCAAGAGGCAGTCGTCAGAAC
>NW_006400143.1:11411-12707 GCF_000299155.1 Elephantulus edwardii
TTTTGTTGTGCATAGGGTTTTCAGAGGCCTGCTATTTCAGAAGTGGGTGGCCAATCCTTCTTCCTAGTCTGTCTTAATCTGAATGTTCAGATTTAGAGAAGTACTTAAGAATACCTGCCTCACTGAGGTACCTGATCCATGCTAGGGAACAGCCACATTCATTCTACATGAATAGCTTTTGATTATGTTTATTTGTCCATTCTTTCCTTTATTCATTCATCAAATATTTACTACGTGCAAAACTTTGTATTGAGCAAGCAATAGGGAAAAACACACCTAATAATCCAACTTTGCATTGAATGAGAATGACTTTATTAAGTGCTTTCCTGAAAATTAAGACTGTTAGAGCAAAAGATCACTTTTAATATTTTTTCCATTGGATACTTCCATAAAGACATTTTCAATTGCTTTTGCTGTTTCTTTTAATAGTAAAGCAAAATTCAGCTATAGTTCAAATTCAACTTCATGTTGAAAAAGATTGAATTTTCAAATGACCCAACCAGGATGAAAAGCTGCCACACCCAGGTTTCCAGATGAAAACACACAGAGGAAGTCATGTGCATATGATCCTGAGTGTGAGGATACAGGAAAGGGCCCTGAGCTCTTTTGGAACAGAAATGTGTAATGGATCTATAGATCTGATTGTTCAGATGGAGGATTAGGTCCTGGTTACAGCAGCCCTAATTGATACAACACAAGTCTGTCAGTTTGCTGTACTGAGATAACTTATGATGCTGAAAGTTATGCTACCAGTATGTCAAATGACAAAGGGGTTACCCATACATGATAGATGGAGGAAAGACTGAACTGGTCAACAATTTCATCTTACTTGGATCCAAAATCAACACCTTTCATACCTGCAGGCAGGGACTCAGCAGATTATTGCACTGGGAAAGTCTGCAGTCAGGGGTCTTTCCAAATTATTGAGGAACAATGATGTCAGTTTGAGGGCTTAGTTGTGTCTGATTCAGACAATGATCCTTGCAATCATTAGCTATGCATATGTTGTGGTTGTTGTTGTTATGTGCCGTTGAGTCACTTGCGACTCATAGCAACCCTATGTACAAAAGCCCTAAACTCTGCTCTGTCCTGTGCCAATCACACTGTCTCTGACACTCCCATCCCCATTACCCCAGTCACTGAGTCAATCCACCTCACAGAGGGCCTTCCCTTCCTGCACTGTCCCTCCACCCTACCAAGCATGTTGTCCCTCTCCAAGGACCAGTCCCTCCTTACAACATGTCCAAAGTATGTTAGACAGAGCCTCAGAATCCTTGCCTCCAAGGAGCCACCCGG
>NW_006400143.1:12962-17005 GCF_000299155.1 Elephantulus edwardii
AAGGAGAGACAGGTCTTTGGAGAGGGACATCATGCTGGGTAGTGTAGAGGGACAGCGCAGGAGGGGAAGACCCTCTATGAGGTGGATTGATTCAGTGACTGGGGTACTTGGGAGGGGTGTGCAGGAGGCAATGCCATTGGCACAGGATAGAGCAGGGTTTAGGGCTGGTGTACATAGGGTCGCTGTGAGTCGCAAACGTCTCGATGGCACATAATAAAAACAACAATAGCATTAATAGGTTTATCAATCATAGGAGGATAACAGGCATTTGGCAGTAGCTTACAATCAAGAATACTGCAGGAAACTTGTTCTTAGCAATACTTACGTTATTTTTGTTATTATTGTTAGATGCCATCAATGCAATTGTTTTTTTTCACTGATCTTTAAAATTTTTTTGTTTTATTACCATTATTATTAGTTTTAAAAAATATTTACAGGGATTTTGGATTTGCAACATTCATTGTTGCACTTTTCTCCCTGCCCACTCCTTCCCTCTAGTTCGTTCTCCTCTTTGAAAAGTAAAAGAAAAATTCTTTCATTGTTATACAATCCCTCCCCGTAAGTCCACTCCACTATGCAGCCTTCATTCTGGACTCATGTCATGACAATAATACTTAATAATATATCCCTTTTAAACAGTTCTCTTTCTCATCTATTTCAATGAAGTATGCATAATATTGATTTCATTCAAAATTTGTATACATTATTTCATACACATGCGCTGTGTTTCACACATTTGCATTGTGTTTCATATGATCATTTCCATACATTGTGTTTTGTAAAACCAGTCATCATTGATCTATGCCCACTATCACCCCATCCTTTTAGGTCCCCACTGGATCTTTCTAATTCTTTTACACCCTCTATCAAACTCTGCAAACTCTTGTCCTATTTAACTACTAATTTTCTTAGTTTAGTGCAATATGTTTCATAATTAATTCCCTTGCTTACAAGATAAACGTTCCCAAACTACCAAAGTGTTAATTTATCCCAAATATTATTTCATAGGTTTATGTGCTCATAATAGCTAAACTCAGATTTAAAAAATCATGTTTTCCTATAAAATAACTAAATAAATAGTAAGACACTGAGATATAAGACCCCAATTTGGGAAAGTAATGAGATGGTCAACTGCTTTTTTATCAAATAGATTTGTTTTTTATCAAGTGACAACAAATCTAATTTGAACTGAGAATAATGACATAATAATTATGCTTAACATAATTGGTTAAATAGAAGTATTCCTGATGCAATGGTAGAATCTTAAGTTTATACAAATAAAACCAGATGGTGAACATGTAGTTTTAATTAAATTAGGTTTGATAATTATAGGTGATTAATTTTAGATTTGACTCAGATTAGAAAGGCTATATTTAGGAAATTATTTTTAGTTTAAGGATTTCTTTTCCACTGTGATGATATGATGTTTATAAACCCTGATACCTGAGGTCAAATTAATAATCCCTTAACTTTAATAAATATGATCTTGGAAAAGTTTACAAGCAAAAATTATAATCTCTCCTTTTTTTTAACATCTTCAACATTCAAATAGTGTGTGTGTGTGTGTCTGTGTCTGTGTCTGTGGGTGTGTGTGTGCGTGAGGTTGGGAGTTTTTCTTTGTACAGATGAAAGACAATAATGAACAGATAAATGATCCCCTGAAGACATTTCTAGTTCTAGAATGTGGTAACTAAGCTACTAATATAGAATTATTCTGGTTATATGTTCTTGTTGTTATGTGCCACTGAGTCATTTTCAACCCTATGTATAGCAGCTCTGGCCCCTACCCTATCTTGAGCCAATTTCATTATCTCCCACACACCTACTCCCATTACCCCAGTAACTGAATGACTCCATCTCACACAGGGTCTTTTATTGTGCCTTTCTTTCCACCCTTTCATGAATATTGTCCTTCTCTGTTGTCCTGATCCCTCCTGGTAATATGCCTGAAGTGTGTGAAATGGAGCTTCACAATCCTAGCCTCCAAGGAGCAGCTTGTTTTCACCCTCTCCAGGACAGACCTGATTATTTATTCTCTTAGCAGTCCATGTAAGTTCAATACTCTTTTCCAGCACCACATTTCAAAAGAACCAATTCTTCCATCATCCTTAGTCATTATTTAGCTCTCTGATGCATAGTAATTGAGAAGGTCATGGCTTGGATCAGGTGCATCATCTTGGTTTCTATACTGACTTTGTTTCTTTCCAGGGCTCAAGAGAAGTCTCTGACAGTAGATTTTCCTAAAGCAAGGTGTATTTTGATTTCCTGGCTTCTGGTGCCAAGAGTGTTGATTGTGGAAGCAAACAAGCTGAAATGGTTAACAATCTCAATATTTTCTCCATCTATCATGATCCTGACAATTGGCCCAGTGGTGAGAATCTTTGTTTTCTTGATGCTTCAGTCTCATCCTAAAAATGGCTTCTGAAAAGAACGCAATAATTAAAAAAAAAAAAAAAAACCCGCACACATATTTTAGAAGAGTTTTCCTCACATTTTTCTCATTCAGACAGAATTTTCACATATTTTATCATGTGAACTCTTATTTGTTATTGCTTAATCATTGCAAATAGCTCTTTAAAAAAATTGTTCTAGGGGAGCTTTGGTGGCCTAGTGGCAAGAAGTTGCATTACAATCCCAGAGGCGCAAGGTTCGAATCCACCAGATGCTCTGCCGGGGAAGGAGGGACAATCTCCTCCTGTGCCAGTCAGATCTGATTTGACGGTATACACAAACAGTAAAATAAAAATGAAAAATTTTTTTAAAATTCTAAAAAAATCTGTCTTATTTATAAAGTTTGAATACATTGTTTTTACACACCAGATCTTTGCCATTTCATTCACTTATGCCACTCATTAAATTGTACTGACCTTTCCCAGCCCATCCTTATCCCTGTGCTTCCACCTTCCCCCGCCCCGCCCCCCATTGGATTCTCATATTCATTCTACAATAATTGTTTTGCACAATATTTGTCCTATGGGATTGAGTAAGTGCACTCAGCATAATGCTCTCCAGTCTCTCCCAAGTTAGGTAGCAGTTTACAAAATCATTGCTTCTGTGTGCTGCATAGTATTCCATTGTGATAATGTACCATAATTTCTTAATCCATTTGATTGTGGATGGACATAGGGGTTATTTCCATATTCTTAAGATAGTGAATAATACTACTATGATATTCGGATGGCCAATAGACACATGGAGAAATGCTCCAAATCACTACCAATAAGAAAGATGCAAATCAAAACCATAATGAGATACCATCACACTCCAGTAGCAGTGGTAAAGTTTAATAAAAGAGCAAGCAATAAATGATGGAGAGGATGCAGAGAGATAGGAACTCTTACATATTGTTGGTGGGACTATAAAATGGTACAACCACTCTGGAAGGCAATTTGACATTTCCTCAAAAACCTGAACATAGAAATTTCCTACGACCATCTACTCCCCTACTTGGAATATACCCCCAAAAATGAGAACTGAGGCACAAATGGAGACTTGTACACCAATGTTCATAGCAGCGTTATCAAGTGAACTCTTGCACAAGAAATCTGTGAACTGCTTTTAACCACAGAAGCCACGTACCATTTATCTGTAAAAACTCTGAACCTTAAAGTTGTTGTTGTTGTTATGTGCCGTCGAGTCGCTTGCGACTCATAGCAACTCTATGCACAACAGCCCTAAACTCTGCTCTGTCCTGTGCCAATCGCACTGTCTCTGATACTCCCATCCCGAAGTTTTTGTTGTTGTTATGTGCCGTCGCGTCGTTTGCGACTCATAGCGACCCTATGCACAACAGCCCTAAATCCTGCTCTATCCAGCGCCAACCGCACTGCCTCTGACACACCCATCCCGATTACCCCAGTCACGGAATCAATCCATCTCATAGAAGGTTGTCTCCTCCTGCTCAGTCCCTGCACCCTCCCAAGCATGATGTCCCCCTCCAAGGACCCGTCCCTCCTGGTAACATGTCCAAAGTATGTCAGACGAAGCCCCAGAATCCTTGCCTCCAAGGAGTAGCTTGGTTTAATCCTCTCCAAGATGAATCT
>NW_006400143.1:19090-33250 GCF_000299155.1 Elephantulus edwardii
AAGGACCAGTCCCTCCTTACAACATGTCCAAAGTATGTTAGACAGAGCCTCAGAATCCTTGCCTCCAAGGAGCCACCCGGTTTAATTAACCCTTTCCACGATGAAAATAAATAAGAATGATAAAAGAACTGTAGTATTAGAGAAGGGTACTAAACATCCATCCCATGGATTACCAAAGAATGAACATCTTAGAGAATATCTTGGAGAATATGCAGCCAGAATTATTCTTAGAAGCAAAGATGATAAAATTTAGCATCACATACTTTACGTGTGTTGCTAGGAGAGGCTATTCCTTGGAGAAGGACATCATGTTTGAAATGGCAGAGGGTCAGTGAATGAGAGGAAGACCCTCAACCAGGTAGATTGACATAACGACTGCTGCAGTGGGCACTAGCATGTCAGGAAGTGTGAGGATGGCACAGGCTAGGACAAGGTACAGATCTGTGGTTCATAGGATGCCTAAGGGTTGTACTTGACTCAATAGCACCTGACAACAACAACCATTACTTTGGAGGGGAGAGGGGCATATTGTCAAGAGGGGCTAGTCCTTTGAAAAAGATACTATATTTGGAAAAAATAGAGGTTCGGAGAAAGAGAGAAAGATCCTCACCAAGATGGATTGACACAGTGACTGTAACAATGGACTCAAGTATATCAGAGATTGTGCAAGATTTCTCTTCCAGGTTCCTCTTCCACTGTTTATGAATATCTGTCCTGAGAATAGGTCTGTTTTTGTTTGGAATTGGAATACTCTGTGCATAATTCTAGTGGAAATAGAAAATCTCAACTCTACTTCTTCTCCCCGAGCTTATTTCCTTCAGAAAAAAACTGTTATTGCTTATTTTTACTGAGCAAATTTTACGATTGCTTCTTCCTTGTGATATAAAAGAATATGTTAATTTACTTAAGACATTGTATTAGCATCTCATGAATGTTGTTGTTAGGTGGCATCAAGTCATGTACAACCCACGACAGTCCTCTTAACAGCAGATTTGAACCCTGTCCTATCTTGTGCCATCCTCACACTTCCTGACACACTAAAATCCATTGAGGCAGTCACTGTCAATCCATCTGGTAGAGGGTCTTCCACTCCTTCACCAAACCTTTCTTGGCCTTTCTGGGCTTCATATCCCTTTTCAAGGAATAGCCCATCCTAGCAATATACCTGGCATATGTGAGACAAATATTGATAATCTTTATTTCCAAAGACCACTCTGGATGCACGATTCTCTAAGACATATTTGTTTGTTCTTTTGGTAGCCCATGGAGTATTCAATACTATTCTCCAACATCACAGCTCAAAGGCATCAATTACTCTACTGTCATGTTTCTTCATTGTCCAAGTCTCATGTATAGCAAGTGATTAGAAAGACTAGGGCCTGAATCAGAAGCACCTTAGTCCACAAAATGACATCATTCTAATAATTTGTACAGAGCCCTAACTACAGATTTTTCCAGTGCAATACGTCTCCTGGTTTCATGACTGCTGTTACCAAGGATATTGATTGTGAATCTAAACAAGACGAAATTGTTGATAATTGCAATCTTTTCTCCATCTATCAGGATGTTGCCTATTGGACAAGTGGTAAGAATTTTAATCTTCTTAATGTTGAAATGCAATTCATATGAAGGATATATTCTCTGATCTTCTGCAACAAGTGCTTCGAGTCCTCTTCACTTGCAAACAAGGTTGTATAATTTGCATAATACAGGTTATTGATGAGTCTTCCTTCAATCTTGATACAGCATTCTTCTTTATAGAGTCTAGCTTCTCAAATAATTTTCTCAGCATGCAGACTGAATAGGTATGGAGCAGGAATATAACCCCAATGTACTCCTTTCCTAATTTTAACCCATGTAGTGTTAAAATTAAAAACCTATTTAAACCATTTATGGCATGATGGAAGGACCTTGGTGATTAAAAGTTGGTAGGGCCTGCCGGAGAGCTTCTTGTTTGAAAAGTTGGAATCTGAAAGGTAGATTTTTTTTTTATTTGAGTAACAGTTAATTGTGGGCTGATAGATCTTTTTATCTTATTAATAATTCTGTGAGGGCTATTTGGTCTTTTTATTTATCAGTTAGGTGTGGGCTGTTTGGCCTTTTTCATTTAATTAAAAATCAGGGTGAAAGAAAATCTACTGGAAACAAACATTTGGTAATAACATCTCAGATAAGAGTCTAAAAGTGAAAGTTTACACAATAGTCCCAGGACTCTAGAGGAAAAGACTGATAACCCAATTACAAAATGGGCAAAAGACATGGAAAAAATTTTCACAGAGGAAAATATTTGAAAGGCCAACAGGTACATGAAGAAATGCTCCAAATCACTGGCAATAAGAGAGATGCAAATCAAACCCACCACAAGGTAGCATCTCACCACAGTAATAGTGACAAAGTTTAACAGGACAGCAAGTAGTAAATGTTGGACAGGAGGTGGCAAGATAGGAATGCTTATACATTGTAGGTGGGATTGTAAAATGGTACAACTACTCTGGAAGACAGTTTGGCACTTCCTCAAAAAGCTGGACATAGAAATTCCATATGACCCAGCTCTTCCACTGCTTGGAATATAGCCCAAGAAAATGAGATCTGAGAAACAAAGGGAGACTTATACACCTATGTTCATAGCCGTGTTATTCACTCACAAGAACATGGAATCAGCAAAAATGTTCAACCACAATCAAATGAACAAAGAAATTATGGTACATTCATACAATGGAATACTACACAGCATGCAGGAACGATGATTTTGTCAATTATTATCTAATTTGGGAAGGACTGGGGAGCATTATCCTGAGTGAATTAATTCTGTCCCACAAGGACAAATGTTGTATAAAACCATTATTGTAGAACGAGTATGAGGATCCGGGGGGCAGGGGTGTGGGTCAAAATAGGGATGAGGTTATTTCAGGTGAGGTTGGGGTGAGGGTGTTAATCATGGGGTTGTACAATTTGACGGGGGGTGTGTGAGGGAAATTAGAAGAATCTTGTCTGAAAAACCAATGTATTCTAATTTTGTAAATAAACTAGTATGATAATAATAATTTAAAAAGAATAAAAAACCAAACCAGGGAAACTCTTGTTTCAACCAATTAGGACCTAGTGAATGGGCCTTTGTGACTAAAAGTTGGTTAGTTGTTGTTGTTACGTGTCATCGACTCACCTAAGACTCATAGCAACCCTGTCTGTGTACAACAGCCCTAAACCCTGCTCTGCCCCATGTCAATCTTAATGTCTCTGACACACCTATCCCCATTACCCCAGTGACTGAGTCAATCCACCTCATCGAGGGTCTTCCTCTCCTGCACTGTCCCTCCACCCTCCCAAGCATTACATCCCTCTCCAAGCACTGATCCCGCCTTGCAACATATCCAAAGTATGTCAGATAAAGCTTCAGAATCCTTGCCTCCAAGGAGCAGCCTGACTTCACCCTCTCTAGGATGAGCTTGTTTGTTCTTCTAGTAGTGCATGGTATGTTCACTTCCCTTCTCCAGCACCACGGATCAAAAGCATCAATTTTCCTTCTATCATTCCTAGTCATTGTCCAGCTTTCTGATACATAGTAAGTAATTGCAAAGATCATGTCCTGTATCAAGCACACCTTAGTCTCCAGGCTAACAACATCATTCTTCAGTACTTTGGAGAGGTCTCTGACAGCTGACTTTCCCAATGTAATTGATCTTTTGATTTTCTGACTGTTGGTACCAGTAATGTTGGGCCTACCTGAAAGCCTTTTTTTAATGAAACAATGGAAATCTGAAAGGCAGGTCTTTTTTATTTAATTAACAAGGTGTGAGCTGTGTGGTGTTTTTGTTTTTTTTTTAAATTTAATTAACAGTCAGATATAAACTGTTTTGTCTTTTTGTCTTATGGTCTTTTTTGTTTCATTAGCAATCATTTGTGGTCTAGAAGACTCTTGCTTAACCCAGTTAAGACCTGGTGAGTGGGTTTTTGTGATTAAAAGTTTGTTGAAGCCTGCCTGAGACCCTCTTGCTTGGAACAATTAAAATCTGGAAGGGAGGTTATTTTTTAATTTAATTAACAGTCAGGTGTTGACTGATCGATTTTTTAATTTCTTTAACAATGAAGTGTGGGCTGATTGGCTTTGTTATTTAATTAAAAATCAGGTATGTGCTGTTTGGTCTTTTTTATTTAATTAACAGTCAGTTGTGAGCCACTTGTTTAAACCAATTAGGACCCAGTGGGTAGGCCTTTGTTATTAAAAGGTGGGTGGAGACTGATTTGCTATTAGAGTTAAAAACTAATTTGTCATTTTGTTGTGTTTGGTGAAAACATTGCTCTATTGGTCCAGCACTTATCTGTCAGTTTGCTCTCCTAAGATAACTTGTGGGTTACTGTGATACTGAAAGCTATGTCACTGGTGTATCAAATATCACAAGGGTACCCATGGTGGACAGATTTTAGCAAAGCTCCAAATTTAAAACAGACTAGGAAGCTGGATTGGCCATTCACATCTTAAATAACAGGCTTCTGAAAATGTTATGAACAGTAGAGGAACATAGATAATATCATATTAGCGGTAAAGTCCAGATTGGAAGTTAGTCAAAATGACGAAAAATAATGGCAAACATCCTTTAATAATTGGAACACGGAATTTCTGTAGTTTAAATGTTGGAAAATTAGAAACTGTGAAAAATGAACTGGAACACATCATCATCAACAATCTAGGATTTAATGAGATGAGATAGATTAGCTTTGGCTACTTGGAATCAGATAATCACATAGTATACTATGTTGGGAATGAAAAGCAGAAGAATAGTGTTGCCCTCAGAGCAAAAAAAAAAAGTAAATTTCAAGTTCTATCCTTAAATAAAATGTTGAGAATATAGGATATTATCCATATGCATACAAGGAAGACTTGTTAATATGACTATTATTCATATATACACTCCTATATCTAGAGCCAAAGAGAAAGAAATTGAAAATTTCTACCAAATCTTACAGTTTGAAATAGACCAAATATGCAATCAAAATGCATTAATGTTAATTGATGATTGAAATGAAAAAGCTGGAAACAATGAAGAAGAAATAGTAATTGGAAATATGAGTTTAGTGATACAAACGAGACTGGAAATAGAAAAATTTAATTTTATCTTTTCAATGATTTATTCATTGCAATATCTTTTTTAAAAGACATAAACATGAGATATCATCTCACGCTAGTAAGAATAGCAAAAATTAACAGAACAGCAAGCAACAAATGATGACAAGGTTGTGGAGAAATTGGAACCCTTATTCACTATTGGTGGGAGTGTAAAATGGTGCAACCATTGTGGAGAGTGGTGTGGCGCTTTCTCAAAAAGTTGCAAATAGAGATACCATTTGACCCAGCAATTCCACTGCTAGGAATATACCCTAAAGAGATTATAACTGACATCCAAGCCGATATATGCACACCTATGCTTATCTTGGCTTTGTTCACAGTAGCAAGGAGTTGGAAACAACCTATGTGCCCATCAACAGATGAATGGATAGAGAAGCTGTGGTATATTCCCACAATGGAATACTATGCTGCATTGAAAAACAGGGAACTCATGCAATATTATTCAAAATGGGTGACCCTGGAGGCCATTATGGTGAGTAAAATATCTCAGTCACAAAAAGACAAATACTGTATGGTGCCACTCTTGCAGAAGTGACTGACATCAAGGTTGGGGTAAGACTGAGAAAAACTGGATAGATTATGTATAATGAATTTAAACAGATGAGGGAGAAAACAGTTTAAAAGTGATATATGACAGCATATTATGATTATCACAGGAATCCAGAATTATGGTTGCATAGTGGAGTGCATTTGGGGGGTGGGGGTGGGGTGCAGGGTCAGGGGCAGCAGGGATTGTATACCAACGAAAAAGTTTATCTTTCGCTTTTCAGAGAGAGGAGCGAACAGGAGGGGGGCTAAAGAAAAAAGTGCGACAATGAATGAATGAAAATCCAAAATTAATAAAATAAAATTTAAATAAAAAAAGAAGACATAAATAGTGACTTTACACATGGACATCACTTGATGGGCTGCTTCGGAATCAGATTGACTACATCTCTGGAAAAAATCATTGGAGAAGCTCAGTATCAGAAGTCAAAACTAGTTCAGGGGCAGATTGTAGGCTAGACCATCAATTACTTATGTACTCATTCAAAATGAGGCCAAAGGAATTAAAACAAGTCCACAAGAATCAAAATATGATCTTGAATCTATTCCATCTAAATTTCAAAATCATCTTAAGAATAACTATGAAACATTGATCACCAATGATCAAAGACCAGATGAGTTGTGAGATCCATGAAGAGAGAAAAGGTCATTACAAAGACAGAGGAGGAAGGAAAAAGTGAAACAGTTGCCAGAAGAGATTCTGAAAATTGCACTAGAGCATCATGGGGCCAAACAAAGTGAAAATATGCCAGAGTAAAAGAGCTAAACAGAAGATCTCAAAGTGTAGCTCAAAACAAAGAAAAATATAGGTTGTACAAAGAACTAGATTTGGAGAATGAAATGAGAAGAACTAGCTCTACATTTCTCAAGTTGAGAGAACTGAAAAAAACAAAACAAAACAAAAAAACAAAAACCAACAACACCAACCCACCAAATTTAAGCCTCAAGTCTCAATTTTGAAGGAATATATATTTCATTATCCAGGAAGCATCAAAAAAAGATGTAGGGAATACATGGTTACTGCACCAAAACAAAATGACTGACATTGAAAAATTTCAGGAAGTACCATATGAGTAGAAATCAATGGTAATTAAAGAGGAAATTGAAGCATCATTGAATGCACTGGCAAAATATAAGACCTCAGGAATCACTGGGATATCATTAGACTTGCTTCAATTGACAGATGCAACCCTGGATGTACTTATCAGTTGATACCAGGAAATTTGGAGGACAGCTGTCTGGCCAACGGATTGGAAGAGGTCCAAATTTGTTTCTATTTCCAAAAAAGGTGATCCAACAGAATGTAGAAACTGTCAAACAATATCACTAATATCACATGCAAGCAAAATCTTGCTGAAGATCATTAAAAAAATGGCTAGAATAGTACCTAGATAGGGAACTGACAGAAAATCAAGTAGGACTCAGAAAAAGCTATGGCACCAGGGATATCATTGCTGATATCAGATGGATCTTGAATTAAAGTAAAGAAGTACTAATAGAATATTTCAACTAACAGATGGCTTCCCTAGATGTGCTCATCAAATTGTGCCAAGAAATCTGGGGAACAATCACTTGGCCTACTGATTAGAAGAGATCTGTATTTGTTCCCATTCTAAAGAAAAGTGATCCCACAGAGTATGGAAATTATTGAACAATGTCATTAATATCACATGCAAGCAAGATTCTGCTGAAGATTATCCAAAAATAACTGGAACAGAGAACCACCAGAAGTGCAGGCTGGGTTTAGATAGGGTCGTGGTACTAGAGATATTGTAGTAAATGTTACATGGGTCTTGGCTAAAAGCAGGGAGTACCAGTAGAACGTCTACATGTTTCATTGATTATGCAAAGGCATTTGACTGTGTGGATCACAACAGTGACTAACTCGGAGAAGAATGGGAATCCCAGGACACTTGATCCTGCTAATGCAAAACCTATACTTGGACCAGGAGGCAGTCATCAGAACAGAACAGGGAAACACTGCATCATTCAAAATTGAGAAGGGTGTATGCCAGGGCTGCATTCTTTTTCCATACCTTTTCAATCTTTATGCAGAATAGATTATCTGGGAGGGTGGGCTCTATGAGGAGAAATGTGGCATCAGGATTGGAGGAAGAATCATCAACAATCTGCATTTTGCAGATGACACAGCCCTGCTTGCTGAAACTGAGTAGGATCTGAAATGCTTCCTATGGAAGGTCAGGGATTGCAGTCTTCAGTATGAATTGAGGCTCAATATTAAGAAAACAAAGATTCTTACCACTGGGCCAATTGTCAGCATCATGATGGATGGTGACGAGATTGAGATTGTTCACAGTTTCAGTTTGCTTGGCTCCACAGTCAACACTCTTGGCTCCAGCATCCAGGAAATTAAAAGACGTATTGCGATGAGGAAGTCTGCAGTTAGAGACCTCTTTAAAGTGCTGAAGAGCAATAATGTCAGTCTGGAGACCAAGATGCTCCTAACATATGATGTCTTTGAGCTGTTGTGTTGGAGAAGAGTGTTGGCTATACTGTGGACTACTAAGAGAACTAACAGTTTTGTCCTAGAAAGGGTGAAGCCAGGCTGCTTCTTGGAGGCAAGGATTCTGAAGCTTCATGTAACATACTTTGGACATGTTGCAAGGAGGGACCAGTCCTTGGACAGGGATGTCATGCTTGGGAAGGTGAGGGGACAGCACAGGAGAGGAAGACCCTTGGTGAGAGGAATTGATTCAGTGACTGGGGTAGTGGGGGTAGGTGTGTCAGAGACAGTAAGATTGCCACATGATAGGGCAGGGTTTAGGGCTGTTGTAGTGTAGCTATGAGTCGTGGGCGACTCGATGGCACATAACAACAACTACTTACGCTTTATTGACTATGCAAAGACAATTGACTATGTGGATAATAACATGCTGTGGCTAACATTGAGAAGAATGGACATTCCAGAGCACTTAATTGTGTTCATGTGAAACCTGTACCTAAACCAGGAAGCTGTTGTCTGCACAGAGCAAAGGAACACTGCATGCTTTCGTGTTAATAGACTGGTATCAAAAAAGATATCCTGGATCAATAGTTTGCAACCTTGATGACATTTTTAAACCACTTACAGAGGTTTTTAAAATCACAACTCTCAAGCCCAAGCCCAGGCTAATTAAGATAGAATATTTAGATGAGTGTCCTATGCACCAGTCTGTGTTTTCAAGGTTTCCAAGTGTTTGCTCCACATGAGGATTTGAGCTTTGGTGTCATAATCCATAGGGAATTGAGTTGCTAATACAAAGGTGGCATCTCTCTGGAGGTTTGAATCCAACAGCCTCTCCATGGAAGAAAGATGAATAGTCCTCTTCCATGTGATTTACGCTTCTGAAAACCTGCTGAAATGTGCAATGACAATGAGTGAGTTAAGTGTTTACATTTACAACTGTCATTGGGAATCAACATTCCCTGAAGTACAAGGAATGGAAACAGTGGTAGAACTGCTGTGAAATGAGAATTAGCAGATGAGGAAGTACAATTCAGATGCTGCCTGGCTGCAGTGCCCTGAGGCACAAATTGAAATCCATGGATAAATGCTTGAGAAGTGGAAGAGGAAAGCTGTGTATTTACAGTAACAACAACACTGAAGAGAGTTATAACTCTTCTAGGAGGCTGGTGCAAGAAATAGTTGCAGACAGCAGAAACTAGAGATGCACAGTACATACTTAGAACTTAGAACCTAATACCTGGTTTTCTGTTAAAGCTCTGCCTTCTAAAGCTGTATTCCCTCCAGGAAACTACTTCTCTACATTTAAGTTTTTACATCTGTAAAATGTTGGTAAGTGTAGTTTGTGTTTGTTAGCATCAATGGATGATACAAATAATTATCATGCTTAGATGTTAACAGAAAAGTTCCACCCAGAAAGAACTCCAAAGACAGGTGTGGTGATCTACTTAAAAAAAAAACAACAAACCAGACAAACCCAAACACCCATTAAATATAGACTAAGGCCTTTGTTGTTGTTGTTATGTGTTGTTGACTTGGAAGCAATTCAAAACTAACCCTCTGGCAGGTTGCTGTAAATACCCCTGTTGGATTTGAACCACTTTCCTTTCGGGTGATAGAACAACGCTTTACCTCTAAGCTTTCAGAGAATGCCCAAGTACTTGATTAGACATTGCAATTAATTACATTAATAAATTTTAATTAATATTGTAAAGCAAAATGTGAGTGATTGAATGAAAACACAATATGATTTGTAAACTTTCACTCAAATTTAGAAGTAAAAAACAAAAGTAGCCATTGAAAATTCTGTGGAACATAGTGCTACTTCAATATATCTTGGTCACCAACAGTCAGATTCGACTGGTTCTTCTATGGTTCTTGAGAGAAAAAGATAAACTAACACTTAAAGACTTTTGGAAAAGTGTCAGATATTTATCAAAATGCAATAGAACAGTGGTTCTGATCCAGAGGTAAAGGCATTTGACAAGGGGTATTGGACAGTGTCTGGTGCAATTTTGTTTGCCACAAGTAGGGGGGAAGGGCTACTGGCATCTAGTGGATGAAGACCAGAGATGTTGCTTAACAACTCCCTCCCACAACCACACAAAAACTATGCAGCCTAAGATATCAATGGTATTGAACGTGAGAAACTGTGTAGTAAGATGTTGGCTAATTAGCTCTTTCTGCATCAATTTTTTTTTTATGGAAGTGAGTAGCTAATTTAGGGTCACACTGATGGTAAAGGGTGGAGCTAGGACTTGAACATGAGTTGGAAAATGCAGGAATGTCTTTATTGTTTCTGTGAGGACCTGATTTATGATTGCCAGGCTTGGCTTCACTTTCTGGAGTATGAACAGGTTGTACAATGGGGTTGAAATTGTGACATTTGGTTTACTGATGGCATTGTTCTTTTTGCATCCCAATGAATTGTAATTAGCTCATTGCTGATCCTCCAATGAGTTTTCAGAGGCAATAAATTGCATAGAAAGATATTGTCCATGATTCTATCAGTACAGCAGGTGGGTTAGAACTGTGTATCTTTGTATTGCCTTGACAACTCCTTACAACAAAGCCACAAGAGAAAAAGACTAAATTCTCCACCATTTCTTACTATTTTACCACTGCCTTGGGGAGTGGCAGAAAGGAAGCTCAATAAAGGGTGATGTAAAGGGTGATAAAAATGCCATTATAGGCTGTTTGGAGTTGAAAGAAACATGAGATATATGCCTTCCAAAAAGCATACTAGATCTCTCCAGTTTCACCCTTCCTTGGAAATTTGTGCACATTGCATATATATCCTCATACATTTGCTGGCACAGACAAACCTCCTGCCTGGGTAATTTAACGGTAGTACATATTTCAATTTCTACATGATTTCATTCATTTTTCAGACCTGTGAGGAGACAAGAATTGTAATGAACAGACTGATACATTACACTGGGCCTCCACAGTTCGGACAATTTAAAAGGCAGTGAAATTAATAAGAGTACATCAAACTGTGCTTTTTCAATCTGATAGAGGAATGGAAAATTGCATAACACCTAGCAGAGAGTCTGTAATAAGACAGAACTAAGTGACAGACTTTCTATGCAAGTTATGGTCACCTCTGGGTGCCCATTTTGGAACTTAATGAATCTCTCTTAAAGTGTCATTTGCTCTGGAGGTTTTTGGAGCCACTCATAAGCTAGAACGCAGGCAGGGAGCTGGCTCTAACCCTCTCTTCAAAGTCCATCCCTTTTGTGCTCTGAAGACCTCTCTCCATTATGCATTTTCCATTACAAATATAATTTTTCACCTATCTTTTGCGAAACCTGTACTTGGATCAAGAGGCAGTAGTCAGAACAGAGCAGGGTAACACTGCATGGTTCAAAATTGGGAAGGGTGTACGCTAGGGTTGCATCCTGTCTCCATACCTTTTCAACATGTATGCAGAGCAGATTATACGAGAAGCTGGGCTCTATGAGAATTGTGGCATCAGAATTGGTGGAAGATCTATTAACAATCTGCGTTATGCAGATGACACAACCCTGCTTGCTGAAACTGAGGAGGACCTCATGCACTTGCTGCAAAGGGTCAGGGACTGCAGCCTTCAGTATGGACTGAGGCTCAATGTCAAGAAGACAAAGATTCTCACCACTGGACCAATTGGCAGCGTCAGGATGGATGGTGAAGAGATTGAGATTGTTCACAGCTTCAGTTTGCTCGGCTCCACAGTCAACACTCTTGGCACCAGCAGTCAGGAAATCAAAAAGCGTATCATGATGGGAAAGTCTGCTGTTAGGGACCTCTCTAAAGTACTCAGGAACAACGGTGTCTCTCTGGAGACTAAGGTGCGCCTGATACAGGCCATGGTATTTGCAATCACTTGTTATGCATCAGAGAGTTGGACAATGACTAGGGAGGACAGAAGGAGAGTGGATGCTTTTGAGCTGTGGTGCTGGAGAAGAGTACTGAATGTACCATGGACTGCCAGGAAAACAAACAGATTCATCTTGGAGAGGATTAAACCAAGCTACTCCTTGGAAGCAAGGATTCTGGGGCTTCGTCTGACGTACTTTGGACATGTTGCCAGGAGGGATGGGTCCTTGGAGAGGGACATCATGCTTGGGAGGGTGGAGGGACAGCGCAGGAGGGGAAGACCCTCTATGAGATGGATTGATTCAGTGACTGGGGTAATCGGGATGGGTGTGTCAGAGGCGGTGCGGTTGGCGCAGGATAGAGCAGGGTTTAGGGCTGTTGTGCATAGGGTCGCTATGAGTCGGAAACGACTCGACGGCACATAACAACAACAACAACAACAACATCTTTTTGGTCTGTTGAAAACTATCTTCTCCTCATGCCTGTTTTCCCAACCGTATCAGCTTTGTAAATTAGCACATCTGCACATCTTCCTGGATTGGTTTTCTTTGTGAGCAGGGAACCATTTATGGTGTTTCTGCCTGGAAGTGTAATTTGAGCTGCTTCATTGTTGAGTTTTTCAGAGGCTATGTTAATTTCCATACTTTAGGTCTTCCTTCTTTTTCTAGTCCTAGATACCTTTCTGTTTCTATAGAGAATTGATTCTGCATTTGATAATGGCCACACTTAGAGTGTATTCTACAGTTTCTAATGCCAGATTTAGAGAGTATGAAATACATGTACAACATGACAGTTCTCGACACTTCTGAAAGAAGCATAATGCTTTAATACACAAATAAAATTATCCGCCTGATAATGAAAAATTGAGGACACAATGAGCATTGCTTTACACCAGGAAAACATTTAATAATGGAAATATAGCAATGCTACTTAATTACAAAGATCTCTCATATAGATGTTAAAAAGAAAATCATATATAGACTAAAATAGAAGTTCTCCATGGCATACTATATTTCGAGTATACTGGGAATTAGAAATCAACTTCAATATGTTAAACTAATATTTTACAGAAATGTCACATGTATTTATTCAAGTCCTACAAACTTTCTCCCTACTTATGTTTTTTTTTAAAAAGATTCAAATATATTAGTTCCTTAGAACAATGAAAATATCCTATTTTTTTGTGATGAGAAGATATATTTATTATATTATTGTAAGGATATGTTTCTAGGCATAGGCTTAAATATAATTCAGAAATAATTGACTTGCATGCATTAAGTTTATTTTAATAAATGCCCAAGAAATCCTGCTGGTGCAATAATTAAATGCTTTCCTGTTAAGAGAAAAAATCTGTAATTAAAGATATCAGCTGTTTCGCAGGAAAAAGGTACAGTAGGTCAGTTAGTGTTCACAAAGATCACATACTTGGAATGCTGTGAGACACTTCAACACTGTCCTACAGGGACACTAGGAACAAGAAGGCTCAACAGCAATGGCCTAATTAATAGGTATACAATAAATGCATTAATCTTCTACTCAATAAATCAATTTATAATTTTAGCATACATGTTCATGAACTAATAAAAGAATACATACATATGTTTTAGAGAAGGTGAAGCCAGAGTGCTCCTTGGAGGTAAGGGTGGTGAAGCTTTATCTCAAATACTTTGGACATGTTGCTAAGAGAGGCTATTCCTTGTAGAAAGATGTCATGCTTGGGAAGGTGGAAAAATGACAAAGGAGAGGACGCTCTTCAAAGAAGGTGGATTGACATAGTGACAATAGCAATGGGCTCCAGAGTGTCAGCATTATGAGGTTAGTATAAGATAGAAAAAGGTTCAGATGTCTTGTTCATAGAGTTGCTATGAATCTTACTCAACTCCAGCATATAACAACAACATATTTGCATACAGAAACATTAAAACTTTTATTTATTAAAAAATTAGTTAATCTAAGGATTAAAAGTAATTATGAACTTTTAATAGATTTATTCATATAATTGCAAATAATCTAGCCTTTAAAGTATCTCATGAAAACAATGTAATATTAAAGGGGAAAAAAGGAGGTTGAGTTTTCAAGCATGGAAATACAAAGGAAGAGGAACAGTTGTAAGCAGACACTGGTGATTGGGACATGGAATGTGAGAACCATGAATGTAGGAAAATTA
>NW_006400143.1:35548-37075 GCF_000299155.1 Elephantulus edwardii
AAGGAGAATTGATGCCTTTGAGCTGTGGTGCTGGAGAAGAGTATTGAGAATACCATGGACTGCTAGGAAAACAAACAGATTTGGCCTGGAAAGGGTTAAACCGTGTGGCTCCTTGGAGGCAAAGATTCTGAGGCTCTGTCTAACATAGTTTGGACATGTTGTGAGGAGGGACCGGTCCCTGGAGAGGGATATCATGTTTGGGAGTGTAGAGGGACAGCGCAGAAGGGGAAGGCCCTCTATGAGGTGGATTGATTCAGTGACCGGGATAATTGGGATGGCAGTGTCGGAGACAGTGCGATTGGCACAAGGCAGAGTGGAGTTTAGGGCTGTTGTACATAGGGTCGCTATGAGTTGCAGGCGACTTGACGGCACATAACAACAACAACAACAACAAATGAAAACTACTGACTGGGAAAAACATTTGGCAATATTATTTCAGACAAGGGTCCCATATAAAAAAATTACAGAATCCTATAGTCTCCACAAGAAAAAGACTGGTAATACAATTACAAAATGGACAAAAGACATGGAAAGTATTTTGACAGAGAAGATATTTGGACGACCAACAGACAATTGAAGAAATGTTCAAAATTACTGACAATAAGAGAAAAGTAAATCAAAACCATAATGAGAAACCATCTCAACCTAGTAGCAGTGGCAAAGTTTAACAGGGCAATAAGTAACAAATGTTGGTGAGGATGTAGAGAGATAGTAAATCTCATCTATTATAGTTGGATTGTAAAATGGTCCAACCACTCTGGAAGACCTTTTGGCATTTCCTCAAAAAGCTGAACATAGAAATTCCATAAGACCCAGCTATTCCACTGCTTAGAATGTACCCTGGGAAAATGAGAACTGAGGCACAAACGGAGATTTGTATACCAATGTTCATAGCAGTATTATTCACCATCACAAGAACATAGAAGCCGCCCAAATACCTAACCACAATCAAATGGATTGAGAAATTATGGCACATTCACATAATAGAATACTATGCAGAATGCAAGAGTAATAATTTTGAAAATCACTACCTAACTTGACAAAATTTGGTGACCACATCCAGGGCAGGTTCTGTTTGTTGAAATATGTCAAGTCATATGCTGTCAATTCCTGGAGCCCTGTTTTTTGCCAATTCTTTCAGAGCAGCTTGAATTTCTTCCTTCATCACCACAGGCTCTTGCTCATACATTGCTTAATAACATTTTTCTGTACCCACCAATTCCTTTTGGTACAATAGATCGGTATGTTCCTTCCATCTTCTTTTAACGTTTCCTGGATAATTTAATATTATGCCTTTGAGCTGTGGTGCTGGAGAAGGGTACTCGACGTCACATAACAACAACAACAACAACAACAACAACAACAACAAAGCATCCTTAAGTATTACAACAACAACAACAAAGCATCCTTAAGTATTACAACTGTTGTTGTTGTTATGTGCCGTCGAGTCGTTTCCGACTCATAGCGACCCTATGCACAACAGCCCTAAACCCTGCTCTATCTCATAGCGACCCTATGCACAACAGC
>NW_006400143.1:37635-47685 GCF_000299155.1 Elephantulus edwardii
GAGAATCTTTGTCTTCTTGACATTGAGCCTCAGTCCGTACTGAAGGCTGCAGTCCCTGACCCTTCGCAGCAAGTGCATGAGGTCCTCATGAAATGAAAAACTAAGTTATAAGGCAAACTATAAGTAAAAAATAATTCATTATTCTCTGTATATATTTTCATTCAGTAATAGATTGTTGAGACTTATTTATGCTATTATATTATTCATTAAATTTTATTATATTCAGAGCTTCAATGGTGTAAATATGAAAGGCCATGATTAATTTCTTTATTTTAATATTAATGGGTCTTTTTCCATTTCCCTATTACAATTAATCCTGTAAAGGAAAGTCTCATGTACTCTATTACACTCAACTTTCACTACAATCAAGTTTGAAGTGACTCATAGACAATCCTCCAGCAAGTTTTTGAGGAGGTATAAATCACACAGGGGGGGACTGCTCATTTTTTTCTTGAGTTGTTGTGGATTCAAACTGACAGGGAAGTGTTACCTTACCTTGGAGTTAGTGCAACTCTCTGTGAACCAAGAAGTGGGAATTCTTGATTGTGCATGTTTAAACATCTAGGCAATGCCAAATTATCTTCCCAAGTGAGTGCAAAATGCAAAAGTACCATTTTGCATTTTTACCAGCATGAAAGCTGATTCCTAATGCTTCAAATGTGTGCTAGAACTAAATATGATGCTTTAAAAGTTTTTTTTTTGCTTGAGTTTTCTACAGATAGTTTTCCAATTTGCCAACACCATTTGTTAAAAAGGCTGTAGTTTCTTCACTTAAATTATTTCATCTCCTGGTCAAAAATCAGTTGACCGTAGGTAGATGGGCTGATTTCTGGGTTCTGAATTTTATTCCACTGATCTATGTGTCTGTCATTGTATCATAACCACACTCTCTTGACCACCATGGCAGTCTAGTAGTATTTGAAATCAGGGAGTGAGATGCCTCCTACCTTGTTTCCCTTTTCAAGGAGTGCTTTGCTTATTCAGTCAGGGCCTCTTTCCATTCCAAATGAAAATGGAGATTGTCTTTTCCATTTCGTTGAAGGATGGAATTGTTATTTGTATTGGGATTACATTGAACATGTAAATTACCTTTGGCAGTATTATCATTTTCACAATATTGAGTCTTCCTATCCATGAGCAAGGTATATTCTTCCATTTCTGCAGGTCTCTTTTGGCTTCAAAAACCAACTCAAAGAGGATCAAGGACATACGACTAAAACCAAGGACTATAATAAACTTCATTAAAGAAAAGCTTGGAAGTACTCTAGAAGCCCTAATCCACAACATAAACTGTCTTCCAAGCATCCTGAAAATCCTACAGCTAGGAGAGGATAAAATAGATGAATGGGATCTTCTAAGAATAAAATTTCTATGCACATCCAAAAACTTCTCAAACAGGGTAAAAAGGGAAGCCACAGATTTGGAAAAATATATTTGGCAATGACATGTCTGATAAGGGACTTATATGAAGAATTTATAAAATACTCAAACACCACAACAAGGTAAAGGTAAACAACCCAATTGCAAAAGAGCACAGCATATGAACAGACACTTCACCAAACAAGACATTCAGATGACAAACAAACATAAAGAAATGTTCAAAATCCCTGGATCTAAGAGAGATGCAAATCAAAACAATTATAAGATATCATCTGACCCTGGTAAGAATAGCAAAATTTAACAGAACAGCAAACATCAAATGCTGGCAAGGTTGTGGAGAAACTGGAACCCTTATTCATTGTTGTTGGGATTGTAAAATGGTGCAACCACTATGGAAGGCTGTATGGCGCTTTCTCAAAAAGTTGGAAATAGAAATACCATTTGACCCAGCAATTCCTCTACTGGGAATATACCTTAAAAAAACCATAACCACCACCCAAGCAGATATGTGCTCACCCATGTTTATTTCAACTTTGTTCATAATACCAAAGGGTTGGAAACAACCTGAGTGGCCATCAGCAAATGAATGGCTAAAGAAGCTGTGTTATAGTCACACAATGGAATACTATGCTGCATTGAAAAACAAGGAACTCATGAAATATTATACAAAATGGGTGATGCTGGAGGACGTTATGCTGAGTAAAATATCTCAGTAACAAAAGGACAAATACTGCCTAGTGCACTGCTGTGACACAGGACTGACATCCTAGTTGGAGGGGAAACTAAGAGGGATAAATAATGTATACTGCATTGAAACAGATGAGGGAGAGAACTGTTTAGGAGGAATACATGATTAGGTATTATTGTCATGACAAGAGTCCAGAATGAAAACTGCATAGTGGAATGAACTGGGGACCGGGGGGAGGGGTATTGTACAACAGTGAAATTTTTTTTGTTTGGTTTTTTACTTTTCAGAGAGAAAAGGCAACTGGGGGGGAGGGAGGCAGGAAGGAAAGCATGCAACAATGAATGAATGGAAGTCCAAAGTCTCTGTAAACTTTCATCAAAATAAATTTTAAAACGTTTTTTCTATGCTGTTAGTGGAAAAAAATGGGATTTCCATTTATTTTGTTGTATACATTTCTGTGCTTATTGACACTGTTGATAATATGTCAAGTTGGTGGTTTTGTCTTTGTTTATCTGTGAACTCCCTATTCATGTATTTTTGCCCTATTTTCAATATGGAGGGATCTCTTGTGGCCTCATTTGTAGGGAGTTGCACCACTAACTGTAGTAAGGCAGCTAGTTTGGATTCACCAACAGTTCTGGGAGATAATGATGGATTAGTTCCTCCATGTGGTTTATGGTCTCCAAAACTCAGCTGGAGGGTCAATACTGAGTCAGCTCAGAGTTCACAGTAATGAGTTTTAGTTTTTTTCTTTATCTAGTCCACATATCTGGAAGTAGGAGCGGCATCCACTTCCGAAATGGCTTGCCTACGGAAACTCTACGTACGAACAGTGCTCAGGCCGTTCGTTCATAGGGTCGCTATGAGTCGTCTACGACTCAATGGCATCAAACAACAACAACAATTCCACATATATTCCTAGGAATTATTTCTATATTGTGAATATGAATCCTTTATTACATATATTCAGCCAGAATGTGCTGATACTAATATTAATGGTAGTTTATAGTTAATAGGCTGATGATGCCTGTGCAATGTTGGTTGTCACTTTGAGTAACACCTTAATTTATATGCATTGCAAATATATTTCTCCAATGGGTATCTGTTATTTCCACTATCCTTTTTGTTGTCTTTTACAGAATATTGTTAAGTTGTGTATCTTTGAGTCAGAACCAATTCACAGCTCTGAACTCTAGAGAGTTTGCAGAGGCAGTAATTCACATGTGAGATTCCCTTTTTTTGTGGAGCAACAGATGGATTTGAACTGTATGCCTTTGGGTTGGCAGAAAAACTCCTTATCACTAAGTCATCAGGTATTTTATTTTCATAGAGTAGAAATTCTTCATTTTAATGGAGTCAAATGGTAAACTTTTTCCTGTGAGAATAGCATACTTCTTATATCTTGTTTAAGAAATCTTTCCTGACTCTGGTGTAAAAATTTTATCACTATTTTCTTCTAAATATGTTAGCATTTTGTTTTCCATATTAAAGTCCTTGAGTCCTTTGGAATTAGATTTATCAACATTGTGAGGTAAAGATATATTTTCATCTTTTTTTTATGAAAGTAACTGACTGTCCCTAGGCCCTCCTCAAATGCTTCCATAGTACATTGCAAGACCTACCCTGAATCCTATCTCTCCTCCTCAGCTCTCTTCTGCATTGGTCAGCATGTCCCTATTCCTTGCCTTATTTCCACATTGACTGATAGTAGAATTGCCTTTACTTTTTCTTTCCAATAATTCATTATTACTCTGCCTCCCATTTCCCTGTTGTAATCATTTAATTTAAATACTATCTGGATATCTGAGGTTCTAACTGGATATTAGTTTCTTTTCTTGAGCTGATGAAGTACATTTCCCAACCTTATCAGGTTCTCAAACTCCTGAACCAATTTGAATATGTCCCAATTACCCTGGAACCAAGTATTTAATGTTTATGACAAAGTTCTTATGGCTCCAGAGTGTGAAAAACTTTAAAATTCCCAATCTCCAGGAGATATTAAAAAACTAAAATAATAACTTGCCAAATGTAATCTCTCTTCCCAAACCTCAGTTTGTTTTCTAATCTCCAAGTTTAGCCTCTTATAGGGCCTTTAACCATGGGACACTTTGTCTCTGGGTCTTGGAAGAATTTCTTGCAAGAAATTCAGTTTCATTTTCAGTCACCTAGCAAGAATATAATTTCCTTGTGCTACATCTGATAGATCATCCAAGACATCCATAGACCCCTTTCGTTCAAATTGAACATACTTCTCTATTGGTACCTACTGCTAGGCTCACACATAAAGGTTCAACTTTTGGTGACTTTGCCTACCAGTCAGAAGACATCTGTTTTTTGTGTATCATGATGCTGTAATACTTAGGCCTTTAGTCCTTGAATTTGATATTTGTTTCTGAGTGCTAAAGAATTCTTTGTTTCCATTTTTTCCCTTCTCTCTTGAGTGGTTTTGTGAAACTGGGCTCCAGAAAATGTTAGTTTGATCATTACACCCAAGATTTGGAGAACTGATCTAACACAATCCAATACCCTCCTATATTCAAGAATTATAGGATCTAGATAGACCTGAAAAGGTTAACAATCTGGAATGTTGTGCTCCTAGAATGTCACTAACCAAGGGATGATAGGCCCAGGAGTAGATGCCAGAGTTCAGTTAACAAGGTAGGGCACCATAGCAAAGTGGATAGACGCTTAAGTTTTATGCATGAGAGGTAGGGTTTGCATACTAAATCACAACTAGATAGAGGACAATTATGTAGCTTCTTTCTGAAATGGTCAGTATGTCTCAGCCTAGCCAATTATCCTGTAGGCAGAGCAAAGCTGACTGTTGAAAATGCTTAGAATTGCCCTCAAAAATCCTAGTAGGATTCAGCCAGACCTGCACAATCCAGCTAAAATTAAAAGGAGAGAATCTTTTATAAAGAGCAGAGCATGATGCCATGGGGAAATAGCAGGTATCCAGGACAATTGTAGAGACAGTCTTTCAACTACAAAGTACCTCAGAAACAAGATAATACATAGTATGCTGCTATACCTGTTGATCAGTTTCTTCACTAATCAATACTCTCTCCTACTGGATTACAAGTTACTGCTGTCTTTCTGAAATGATAAAAAGTATTTTGTCCATGTTGAATTTACAGTTACAAGTTATGACACATTATTGATGCAGTTATAAAGACAGATCTTCAAACTGTATTACTGTAAGACCCTAGTCCAAAACATTGACCTAAGAGTACTCTACACTTGGCCACCACTCTCACAGAAAATTATCACCTGAATGATTAAATAGTTCCTATTTCCCAGGGGATTATTCAACTGATAACATTGTTTCCAGTCTCACTATCTAAGTTCAAGACTTGCCCAAAATGCATGCCCTTATTGATATTATTCAGCAATTAATTCTTTCATATATTCACTCAATAGTCATTCAGAGAACATCTTCCCTATTCTAAAGAGAGAAAGACAAGCCTCTTATTTTAAGAGATATGAAGGCAAAATTTCTCCTCCACTTTTATTCAAAACCACCAGCTATTCCAAGAGAAAAGGAAAGGCAATCTCCTCCTGTGCGATTAACTGCTTTTGAAAACCTATTGGAGGGTCAACTATTGGTCAGTTCCAACTTGATGGTACACAACAACACAAGTAATTTTAAGAGTATGCAGCTTTCATAAGCAATGAAAACTATTCTGAGGAGACAAGGAACTCCCTTATAGCCACAAGAAAATTCATATAGTAGAAAAAAAGTTTCATTTTCTTCAGGGCATACATGTGAAAGGTTGTTAGGTCAGCTTTATAAAATTCAAGTCTAGACACAATTTTAGCATTACAGAGTCACAGACTTATTTATTCTTTAAATGTTAAGGTAAGCGGATAACCAGCTAATTATACAAAAGTCAATCACTGCTTCACAATGTTATAAAGAGAGCAATTTCTGTTCTGAGCCTTTGGAAGATTATCATTGGCTTTCCGCCCGTGGAATGGCCCAGAACCTTTAGGCCATTTGTTCTAATAGAACCATGGGCAAAATTCACACTTGACAGGTAGCATTGAAATACTTTTCTTTTGCCATCACACTTTTTATCCCCCTGTTTCCACTTTTCCTGGTTTGAGACTTTAATATTGTCCAAGAAAAAACATTCTCTCATTTGGAGGACATAATATACTACTTGGTGAATGGTCCTGCTTTTTTCACAACAAAGTATTTGTCTACTGAAACATGTTTAGATCTGGATGTACGACATTCAATATTTAGCGTGGAGGTAGTAAGTTTGGGGTCACAACGTTCATGACTGAATATTTACATAATGGATGTTTTGTTCTTTCAGCTCAGCAAACATCTAATAAGTTCATATTAAACAGCAATTTCCAGGCTGCTCAACACATAGCGAATGTTCATCCTTCATATTCTGGGCTTAATATTCTCCTAGCATTTTTCCACCCATGAGACACAGTATTATGTCTCTCATGAGACAATAAGACAATATCAGGAATTGACACAGAGCACTGAAGAGACAAATGTTTACTGAGTAATTGTGCAACTCATATCTATTCGCAGAATAAGAATCTTTCTTCCTTATTAAAACTTCTTCCAAATTATTAAAACTATAAAAACAAACTAATAAAAAACAGAGTTAAACTATAATATCATGTATTATTATTAGTCCCAAAATACGGTGACAGTGTTATTTTTGTTAGACTAATAATAAGAATTCATTTTAATAATTAATTGGAAGATCTGGTGTTCTGATGGTTAAGGAACTGCACTGCCAACCCAAAGACACATAGTTCAAATCTACCAGTTGCTCTATGGTTTGCTAATAATGTGGTTTATAACCTTTGAGAGTCCACTGATGGGTCAGTTATGAGTGAGTTCCAAATTGATGCCATATAACAACAACAGTTTATTACATATTTTGTAAAAAATTTCTTTTCAGAAAACCCTGCCACAGGTAGAAAGAGTAGCTAATCCATAACCAATGTTCATAAAACACCTTGAAGAATGCCACCTCATAAACAATAAATGTTAGCATCTTTTTTCTAACCCATGGAGGTTTCACACATAAATTTAGTTCCATAATTCTTCCAATATAACATTCCTACACAGCTTTCATCTGTCTAGCACCAGTGTTCACATCTAGGAAGTGAAAAGAGACTCTAAGATTTGTTCCCCAAAAAACTCATTGCTGACTTCCAGTGAACTTATAAGTGCTTCCCAGGCTGTAATCTTTTCTGGTATCAGATCACCACATCATTAACACATGGAGTGGCTGGTCATTTCAAAGTGCTTACAGTTTGCACTGCTAGTGTTCCTATGGGATATTATACAAAATCAAGGAGAGGAAAAGCTAAAGATGATTAAGTTAAGGTAGCATATGCCATAGATGTTGTGATGGTTAGCGTTGAATGCCATAGGAGCCATCCATGGTCTTCAATATGATGAAACTACCCTATGTGTTGTGTGAATCACACCAAACTGTGGCTTGCTCTGAAAAGAATAGGAATCCCAGAACACTTGATTGTGTGTATGTGAAATCTATACTTGGACCAGAAGTCAGACATCACAACAGAGCCAACACTGCATGGTTCAACATTGGGAAGGGTGTACACCATGCATGTGTCCTTTCTCCATACCCTTTCAACTTATATGCAAAACAAATTATCCAGGAGGCTGGGCTCTATAAGGAGAAATGTGGCATCAGGATTGGAGGAAGACTCATCAACAATCTGTGTTATGCAGATGATACAACCCTACTTGCTGACACTGAGAAGGACCTGAAGTGCTTGCTGTAGAAGGTCAAGGATTACAGCCTTCCATATAGATTGAAGCTCAACATCAAGAAAACAAAGACTTTCACCACTGGGCCAATTGGTAGCATTATGATAGATGGTGATGGGATTGAGATAGTTAACAGCTTTAGTTTGCTTGGTTCCCCAATCAACACTCTTGGTACAAGCAGCCAAGAAATTAAAAGACGAATTATGTTAGGAAAGTCTCCTGTCAGGGATATCTCTAATGTATCCAAGAGTAAGCATGTCAGTCTGGAGACTAAGGTGAACCTGATAAAGGCCATGGTCTTTGCAACTACTTGCTATGCATCAGAAAGCTGGACAATGACTAGGGATGATAGAAGGAGAATGGATGCCTTTGAGCTGTGGTTTTGGAGAAGAGTATTGGATATACCATGGACTGCTAGGGGAACAAACAAGTTGGTCCTGGAGAGGGTGAAACCAGGTTGCTCCTTGGAGGCAAGGATTCTGAATCTTCGTCTGACATTCTTTGGGCATGTTGCAAGGAGGGATCAGTCCTTGCAGAGGGACAGTTGTAAGAGAGGAAGACCCTTGATGAGATGGATTGATTCAATGATTGGGGTGATGAGTATAGCTGTGTCAGAGACAATAAGATTGGCACAGGATAGAGCAAGATTTAGGGCTTTTGTACATAGTATCACTGTGAGTCACAGGTGACTAGATGGAACATAACAAAAAAAACAATAACATCATGATTTTAATTGTGTCAAAATTAACTGCAGTGAAGCAGGAGTGGCATCCTAACCAAAATGCCTGTGGAAACTATGATCTTTGATAAATATTGATAGTTACAGAAAAGCTTCAGGCCTTTTGTTCGTAGGGTCGCTATGAGTAGTGTTCAACAACAACAACAACAGCATAGAAAATAGGTGATCAGCTTTATTTGATCAGGGGAAGTCTCTTCAGAAGTATGACTTGCACTGAATTTATATTAGAGAGAGATAAAGAGCTTTTTGTTTAATCATATGACTTACTTTCTGATTTGTGGTCTCCAGACTTGAACCAGTGACCTGCCATTCTTGCCATATTTGGACTTGTCACTCTCTGAAACCAATAGCCTAAAATCCAAGAACTGAAGACTTTGCCTGCCTGCTTATGGCTTGGACTCATTAGACTCTCCAGGCACTTCTTTCAATAAGTCTGACTTAGAGACCTGAAACTTGCCAGTATCTACAAATGTGTGAGCTGTTTCTTTGAAAAAAATCTGAATGGTAGAATTTTCACCTTCTGTGTGAGAGGCCAGAACAATGCACCGTCACCCCTATCTGTCAGTAGAAGTTTGTGTGTGAAATATATTTCAGTGGATCTTCCAGTCAAAGATAGACTAGAATGAAAGGTTTAGCAAGCTACTTCTGAAAATCAACCAGTGAAAGTAATATAAATTACAATAGTTCAATTCCCCATCTGATCGTGGAGATGGTACAAGACCAGGCAGCAGTTAGCTCTGCCTTAGGGGCCAATGTGAGCTTAGTCAACAGAAACATGCTATAAATTACATTTCACTGAAAACTTGACCAGTTCCTAACTTAAATCTTCATATTACCTAAAAAAACCCACAAAAAACCTTTTGGAAATACAAAAGTAATTGTCATCACATGGTATATTAATTTTGCACATAAAAAATTTGAGGGAGTTGCTCTGGTGGCCCAAAGGTAGCAGTTTACATCCACTAGTTGTTCTGTGGGAGAAAGATGGGCTATCTCCTCTCTGTGCTGTTATAGAATCTGAAAACCTACTGGAGACTCAGCTATGAGTCATGTCTGACTCTACAAAGATGAGTTGAGATCTTAAGACAATAATCAGTCAGTCTTATTGTTGCTATTGGATGCCAACAGATCAACTGAGACATAGATCAGAATCTTTTCCTATCATGTGCCATCCTTATGGGGTCCCCCATGCTCATTGTTACAGTCATTGAGTCAATCCATCTCACTGAGAGTTGTAGTGTCAAAGATTTATTGTTCAAAATGCCTTTCCTAGCTTTGATTACAGATCATAGCAAAGGGGCATCTTCCAGGTACACAGAAAAACCAGCGGGAGAACGTGCTCCTGGGCGGAGGGGAAGCCTGGAAGCTGCGCACTGGGGAAGGTCACCTTGGATAATAGCGAAGAGGCATCTTCCAGGTGCACAGAAAGGAAAACATAATCTACACAGGAGTTCTACAGGACACATCACC
>NW_006400143.1:50946-55193 GCF_000299155.1 Elephantulus edwardii
TGACTGGGGTAATCGGGATGGGTGTGTCAGAGGCAGTGAGGTTGGCGCAGGATAGAGCAGGATTTAGGGCTGTTGTGCATAGGGTAGCTATGAGTCGCAAACGACTCGACGGCATATAACAACAACAACAACATAGAGAGGATTAACGTAGTATTTAAGTGCCCTCCCCCCACTAGAGTCTGCTATCCTATTATATCCAGGGCATGGCATTCAGCTCCATTGCTCTCCAGTCTGCAACATTGGCCTGCATTATCTAGTCAGTCACATGAGTCATTCCGCTGACAAGTCAAAATCTCTGAGACCTTCCAGAGAACCACCAAACCCAAAGGACACAGAGGAGGGAGGAGGACTAAATTAAGAGGGATTTTTGTCAGAAATCATGGAATTATGTAGCAGATCAAACATTTGGGATACTGTTGACTTTCCATTTTTGTAACTGATCTGCTACTAATCTTGCTGTTGAGTGCCATAGTTTTGTAGATGACTTTAGTGACCCTATGAGTGAAAGACCTGAATATTTGTACAACTTTCATCATTTCTCTAAGTTCATAGATTTTCCAGAGGCAAGCTATTTCAGAAGTGAATGCCACTCCTGCTTCCAAGCTTGTCTTAATAGGGAAGCTCCACTAAACACTGTCCACCATGGGTAATTATTTGACACATCAGTGTGACAGTATTTAACATCATAGCAACAGTTACCTCTATACAGTAAATGGGCAGACCAGTGCTATACTGCTTAGAAGAATATTTGATCAAAAACAATTAAAATCAGGCCTGCATGAGTTCCCAAAGACCATAAATAAATTTTCATAGAAAATTGTACCCTGGGCTATCATTGGCCAGAAAATAGCTTCTTGCCAAGCAATGCTTCCATAGCCAGCCCCCAGCCTGCACAGAGAGACAAAGCCACAAACTCATCTCTTTGAGTCTGCATGAGTTTCCAGAGATCATAAATGAATTTTCACAGAAATTAGACTTGCATCCTGGGCTCTCATTGGCCCAAAATCTGGCTTCCTGCCAACCATAGCTTCATAGCCAGCCCCCAGCCTGCACAGAGAGATAAAGGCATGGACTCACCTCTAATCAGAACTAATTATGGATATAAAGGTCTTGCTTTCTTTCTATGACCCTCTGTCTTTCCTAGAATAATACGTTTTCCCAAAGACTGGCCCTTTCTGGCAATATGCCCATGGTATTTGATATGAAGTTTTACTGTACAAGCCTCTAAGGAGCAACTTGGTTACATTTCCTCCAAGACGATTTGCTTGTTATTTTCAAAGACCATAGGACATACACCACAATTCAAAGACATCAATTCTTCTTTGCTCATACTTATTCACTGTCCAGATTTCATAAGAAGAAATTAAAAATAACATAGCTTGGCTCAGGCACAACTTAGTATTTAAAATTGTATCCTTCAGCACTATGAGAAGGTTCTTGATAGTAGATTTTTCTAGTGCATCACAACTTCTGATTTCTTCATTTTTCTTAGGTGCTATCAAGTCAAGTAGACTGATAGCAACCATATGAACAATAGAACTGAACCCTCTCCTATGCTGTGCAGTCCTCATCATCTCTGACATACTTGAGTCCATTGCTATAGTCTTTGTGTCAATCTATCTAATTGAGCGTCTTCATTTCCTCCATTGACCCTCCAACTTTCAAGCATAATGTATTTTTCAAAGAAATAGCGCCTCCTAACAACATGTTCAAAGTATGTAAGACAAAGCTTCACCGTCTTTGGCTCCAAGGAGTTCTGTGGTGTCAGAAGCCATGAAAATTGATTTTTCTATCCACTGTGTTAGCATCTGACTTTAACTACAGACATATGTTCTTGAAAATCATCAACAGCAGTGGGACCAATATAAGCATCAACAGCAGTGGGACCAATATAAGAGAGTGATTTCCACAGTTTGAAAAATTGGAGGGGGTGGGCGGTGGGGAGAGGGTGAATAGACTGGCACTGCAATGAAGAAATTGTGGCAAGATGTAGCCAGAGGAACGCTGGAGATGGTGCCACTGTTAAAGATATTGCTTGCTGGATAGCTGGTGGAGAAGCAGACTTACAACTGCTCTGAGATAAAGTTTTCTCGATGATTGAAGAAACCCGAGGTGCATTGGTGCTGCTGAACTCAGCTTGTACTTTTACTAATTGAGGAATTGTGCCTTATTAATCTGGCCTGGGGCTGCTAGACTCAGCCTGGACTTGCATTGTATGATATTCCTTGACTTCACCCCACCCCGCAATTTATTTCCCTAGTAAGCCCAGAAATTATGAGTAAAGTCTATGTGTCAAGTTGCAATGAACACTGGACCCAATGATTAGTTGTCTGAACTTGTTACTATTTGTTTGGTACTATGGATGTTATTTATGGGAATAATTCTCCTTTATGAAGTGGACAGACGCCAACCTCAGCCGTTCCCATGTTACCACTACACTTTTTCCAAGACATATATGTTCTTTTTGTAGTCTATAGAATATTATTATCCAGCATCTGTATTATATGTATTCACAACACAAAGCCATCTTCTGTCATCTTTACTCATTACCCAACTCTCAGACACATAAAAAGTTATTGGAAAGATAAGGCCGGAATCAGGCAATCCTTAGTCACACAGACATCATTACCTCTTAATAATTTGGAGAGGTCATTGACACCAGACTTTTCCAGTGAAACACCTTTTCTGATCTGACTGCTAATACCAAGGTTATTGATTGTGGATGCAAGTGAAATGAAAACATTTACAATTACAATCTTTCCTCCATCTGTCATAATGTCTAGTAGTGAGAATTTTTGTCTTCTAGATGTTGAGATGTAATCCATATTGAAGGCCATGGTCTTTGATTTTCTGCAGAAAATATATAAATCTCTTATAACAAGCAACTTGTACCAGCTGCATAATTCCGGTTGTTTATGAGTCCTGCTGTGATTCTGATCCCACTCTCTGGTCTACTGACACATTCTTCTTCGTAAGGTCCAGCTTCTTGGATGACTTACCCAGCATACTGATAAAATCACTATTAATAAATGTTTGTGGATCAAATATAAATTAACTCATTGACAACTTCTATCTACAATCATCCATGACACCATGAGCCTATTGGTCCAGTGGTAAGGGGTTTTATTTTCTTGGTTGAGACATAATCCATGTTGAAGGCTGTTGTCTCTGAGCTTCTGTAGTAAGTCTTCTTCATTTTCTGCAAGCTAGATTGAGGCATCTGCATAATACAGGTTTTTGATGAGCCTTCCTTCAATCCTGATGCCATGTTCTTCTTCATAGAATCCATCTTCTGGAATGTTTTGTTCAGTATATAAATCAAATAGGTACTGAGAAAGGATACAGCCCTGACACACATCTTTACTGATTTTAATCCACTCTTCACTTATTATATTCAAACAACTGCTTTTTGATATAGGTATTGATTTCACATGAGCATGATTAAGTACTCTGGTTTTCCCATTCTTCTCAGTGGCATCTATAATTTTTCATGTGTGGTTCATACAGTTAAATACTTTTCCATCATTAATAAAACAGACAAATATCATTCTTTGTTTCAGCCAAGAATCATTTGACATTGCATGATATCCCTATTTGTACAACCACTTCTGAATCTAGCTTGAATCTCTAGGGTAGTTCTTTGTTGCTACACTTTTTTTTAAAATATCTTCAGCAAGATTTTACTTGCTTATGAAATTCGTGATGTTGTTCGATAATTTCCACGCTATTGGACCACCAATAGCTCTTCTATTGCTAATAGAAGGAAATATGGCTATCTTTCAGTCATTTGCCAGGTAGCTGTCTTTTAAATTTCTTGACATAGGCTAGTTAGTACACATAAGGTTCATCTGTTTGTTGCAACACCAGTCTAATTAGTATTAACAGATCAAGATTCAAGTCCACCCACAACTTCCTTGAAAAAAGGGCTGACCACTCAATTCCCCAAAAATTAGTCATTAAAATAAATGGAACACAGATCTTCTCTGATACACAGGGTTACAGCAACTTGAGGCTGACTTGATAGAAAATAGTAACATGAGATAATTATAAATTTTACTTGATGTCAGTAGATTGTAGTTCTGTAGAAAATATCTTTCTTGTCTAGAAATGCATACTAAAATTATTTAGATTGAAAATACTTTAATGTTTTTATTTTAATATTTCAGAAAATTTCCAAGTGTATTGTTGATGAATTTTATTGTATTTGTCTCTAATTATCTGCATATCTGTTTACATAATAAAAGTTT